>NC_081799.1:8782267-8862267 GCF_963082965.1 Carassius carassius
TGTCATGTTTTGATTCAAGTGTACTGACCTACTTTTGATTTAGTCATCCAAAATGTGGCATATTCCGTCCGCGTTAGGCATTTCGTTTTTATGACTGGATTCTACGAACCAGACTGTATTTCCGCATCCCGGAAATTATTAGGGCGGTATGTCTCAGAATAGTCAGTGCAATTTGGGAAATAAATCAGTTAAATCTGTATGTGGATGCGTGTAAACATTCAAATGTAATCCCCTTTGTAATCGTTAAAAATTTCATAAGTAACTGTAATTTAATTACTCATTTTTTCGTAGTAACTGTAACTAATTACAGTTACAATAATTTTGTAATTAAATTACGTAACGCCGTTACATGTAACTAGTTACTCCCCAACACTGGATGTAGTCCAAGCTGGTCGTTCGATGTAGGCGATTTCTGTTAAATAAAATATCTCGCTTGACATTGAACTTTGAGCTTAATAATTTTACAGATAGTATTTATACTCTAACAACAACATTACACACTAACTAAAGTTTGAAGCATGGGATCACGAAGAACGGGACCTTTAATGACAGAAATTATTTTTTTGTGTGAACTGTCTCTTTAAGCTCTGACCTGTTAGTGGTGCACTACCCTGAATGTCCGCAGGGTGGCAGCAGATCTCCTCTAACGGCGAGAGTGCTGTGTCATGCCAAACATGTTAGATTCTCTTCAGGGATGATGATTCTCCTGAGGAGTTTTACCTCAGTATCACCCGTCTTTTCACTTGGCATTTTAAAAGAAAGACTGAACAAGGACTGATTTTTACATTATATCAGCAAATCTAGATAAGCTGCATCAGTGTCAGCAGGCCAGGCTACAGCTCTTTTAATGGGTACTAAAGGGCAAAGGTGAAAGGTTTGAATCGCTCAGTGTGGCCTTAGGTTTTATTCCATTTCACATTCATCAATAATGATGGACAGTTTGGTAGTATGTGAAGCTGATTCAGTTCTAATTGATCCCATCTGTGTCCTGGCTGTGATATGTAGCTGTGATGTGTATTACGATGTAAGGGTTTGGTTTGATGCCGCCATCATCAACAGCAAAGTATTGGATGAACTCAACTGAAGTGTACAGCTGACCACTTTGACTATTGTAATTAAAAGAGAATGCAGACTGTTCATGAACGTGTTTGTTGTTACAGAACAGATGCGGTGGAATATAGTGGCGTAATAATTCCTGCATCTGGCAGGTTCAGTGATGTAGAAAAGATAATCAGATTTCTTGAAGATATTAACAACACCTTTGTGTGTTTCTGGAAGGTCTCACATGCGACATTGCAGTATTGGAGAGAGCAGTTATCTGTTGTTCTCTCACACACTTTTAGATAAGCGGCAAACAAATGTGAGAGAGATTTTGTTTACATAATATTTGTATACTGTGTATGTTATAATGTCTATATAAATACAAACACATGCATGTACATATTTATAAAATATGTTTATATGTTAAATGTATTTATATAGATAATAGAAATTATAAGAATATAAATGTATACATAATATTTTCAAAATATTTACTGTGTGTATTTATATATACATAATAAATACAGTACGCACACAAATATTATGTAAAAACTTTATTTTGTTATTTTGAATACAATTAATCACGATTAGTCATTTGACAGCACTATTAATAATTGTGAATGACATTTCAAAGCTGATATTCTGAAGAAAATACATTAAAAACAGAACAATTTCATGAAACATGAAGAATACTTCAAATTTTTTTACTAAATGAGGAATAAGGCCAATGACTAAATTAACTGAAATCAAATAGAATAATAAAAATAACATACTAAATATTAAATTATATATATATATATATATATGTGTGTGTGTGTGTGTGTGTGAAATAAATATATAAAAAAAATTGTTTTATGATTTAAAATATAATAAATTATATATATATATATATATATATATATACTGTATATGTTTATGCTTTATCTCAGTAATATTTATACACAATGCTAGCTGGATTGGTATTTTGTCTTCATTTAGGCTGATTTTGATTACTTTGATACGGAGCCCCACACATGACATGCAAGAATAAATAAATAAATTGTGCGCACGATTTAGAAATCGAGTGAACGAAATAGTAATCGTGTGCATGTTTTAGTACATTGAGGGAACGAATTAGTAAATCGTGCACAAGATTTAGCCTACTATTTTTTTCCTGCATGTCATGTGCGGGGCTCCATATTTTGTTGATTAAATAGATTATGTATTTTTTTCTTTTTCTGTATTGAGATAATAAAATATTGTATTCCAGTAAAAAAGAATCTAATTTAAGAACTAATTAAGAATGATTTATAGACAACACATCCAGATGCATTACAGTATTATACAGTTTTCGGTATTACAAATGGAAAAAAAAATAGCCTGTTGTATTTATGCAAAATGTACTGTGAGTTTTGTAAAATGTGAAATGTGACCTGACTGAGGTTCACCTAACTATCTTATATCAGTGTGACACATCACATTTGTCCCTGTGAACGATTTGGACTCTGAATCCAATTTGTTGTCAAGACTCCAAAGCTTAAAACCGCTGTTTACCATTCTGAAGAATGAGATTAAATTGAGTGCCTTCCTCGTCTGTCTCTGCGGTGTGTCCTTCCCTGCTGCTCATGACAGTCACAAGGTCTTCCACTGCTGGTCCTCCTGCTCGGCGCTGCTCTAGCATTCATCTGTTTATTTCTGTTTTTCACAACAAATGTACTCTTTCAATAATCTAGTGGTCACAGCTGTGGCATAAACCATTACATACTACAGTGCCTATGGGACAAAAATGATCTTCTGAGTTTCCCCCAGCCAAACGTGTGATTACACCCATGTTTAGTACTATACCCTCCTTTTAAATCATTTCTTTTTTATTAGCTTTACATGTGAAATACAAGGGCATCGAGGCCACGCTCAGGGAACCCCAGGGTCTCACAAGAGTGAAAACTTCCCACATACCACATTAACACCCACAATGGTGAGAGAAATATGATTTGTGTTTTGTTTCCAGCAAAGCAAGTGTTGAATACAGCGGCTGAATACAAAAATCTAAATGTGTGTCTTTAAAAGTCACATCCCTGCCTGTCCTGACAGAAGAGGTTCGTTTTCAGAATACACCATCTTAAAGGGATAGTTCTTCCAAAAATTTAAATTCTGTCATTAATTACTCACCCTCATGTCGTTCCAAAACCATAAGACTTTTCTTAATCTTCGGTACACAAATTAAGTTGAATAAGTTGTTTTTGTTTTTTTTTTGCACAAATTGTATTCTACAGCTTTGTAAAATTACGGTTGAACCACTGATGTCACATGGACTATTTTAACAATGTACTTATTAGGCTACATTTTGGAGCCTGGGAACATGTCAGTTGCGTTGCTGTCTATGCAGGGTCAGAAAGCTCTTGGATTTCATCAAAAATATCTTAATCTGTGTTCCGAAGGCCGTGACCTAACTACATGCAATGAAAGGCAGCAACAAGATAAAATTGATCTTTTCCATGTTAATCAGAGCTTTTGTCCTAACTAGGTGCGTTGGCGACACTCGAAATTTCTATTATAGAAACGGTTTCTATTTCCGCAAAGAACAATAGATAATTTACCTTTAGCTGGGCTCACACTACAGGAGTATTAAAATCCTAACCGATTATGAAATCTGGTTGCAGCACACACATAAGGAGAATCTTTGCAGATTATGATATTTGACTGATTCTGTCACGTTGCATTGTTGCGTCGCATTGTCACCTCGCTCATGGTGTGGACAGCCAAATAGTGTTACAGGACTGGAACTACATGAGGGTAAATAATTAATGACAAGAGTTTTCATTTTTGGGTGAACTATCCCTTTAAGGTTTCACAGGGGTAAAATGTATGAAAACATTTTAAAAAGCACAGAATATAAAATTTTGTCTTCATTCTGCAGGTTTTCTTTCCATTTTTCGCTTATGCGCGCAATCAATCGAACCACAAAGGCAAAGGCCAATGGGCATTTACTTCCACAAATGGTGTGTAAAATTCTGGCGATTGTGGCTAAATTTGATGAAAGACAAATGCGTTTGTACAACTGATAGCCTATTATTTATAAATATACAGTATGTACAAGTCATTGGTGTTTGGTGATGAGTTTTTGTCTCAAGGTCTGCATTTAAAGTCACACCAGAGGTGTTCAGCTGGGATTAGAGAGGCATTGTCATGATAGAATAGAAAAGGGTCCTGTCCAAACTGTTGCTATAAAATTAGAAGCACACAATTCCCTATAGGCCTATAAATTATAATAATGTCCTCTTAAGACTTTCTCCAAAGGAAGGAGCTGAAGGTCAGTTTGAAACAGTCCTGTATTCTCAGTTTATTCTCAATCACCATTTTCTGACGGTGTAGATACATAATGAGTAGTACAGTGTGGTCAGGAAAAACATTAGTGATAAACTGGAGGAGGTGGCATCCACACAGAATAGCTCTAAATATCTTGAACAGACGAATTCGAAATACTCCCTTGGTACATACAGTAAACCTTTTCGTCAGTTCTGTAGGCTGTTTCATCCTGGTACTCTAGAATGAGTGGCGTGATGAACAATGGGCTGTGTTAGGGATGACAACAATAAAGGGTCATTAGGGTTTGGCCACTAATTTGGTCCATTATGCGATATCATTCCAGCTTCTCTTTCTCCCTCTCTTCCGTCCATCTCTCCCTCTCACAGTTCTTTTTACTACAAACCCTCTGCAGACATAAATCAGCTGAAGAAAAAATTAATTGCACATTTAATTAGCATGTTGATTGCCGTGATGCAATGCACCATAAATAAAAGCTGCGTTGAGCTTCTACTGTTGCTTGAGTGGACTGAATTGAGACGAAGTGAGAAGACATTTCATAGAATCTAATGTCCAGGGACAATTACACAGGAAGAAACAATTTCCTCATGGATTACATGCAGTGCATCAGCCTGCAGCATATGTCATTGAATTAGAGTGACAGCACTCAATACATGCGTGTAATTGATTTATCATAGAGGCAATGTATATGGCCACTTAGCTGCCCCAAGTTATTGCTTTTAACATTTAATGTGGCTGATAATTTGGTTGATGCTGTGAAAACATGCATACTGTATATTGGAATGTGTATTGGTGACCATATTTATGTTGTCAATCCTGGAGCAAATAATATCAGAGAATATATTTTCAAGTGCAGACTGTATCTATGCCATGTTATAACAGTATTAAGTTATGTTACTGTAAAGTACAGGCAAAAAGGTTTGGATTCATAAACCACATCCGTTTTTACTATTACTGTACATAACTATCAATTAATTATACGTGCATTCTTACATATAAATGGTGTTTTTCAACCAACAGGATTCAACTATTCACATAATAGTGCCATGTAGTTAACAACAATCAAAAGAAAACACATTTAAAAAGATATTTTGCACAAAGTAAATGAAGCCTGTTTTTAGGGCCATTAATGCCGCTGCATTATTTTCATAACAATGAAACATATTTTCCCCAGGTCCCATCGCTGTAATTTGTATAGGACCTTTTTAAAATACATAAAATATTATTAGCAATATTATTATACATGGTATTACTATTTAAATACTTCTACTATTAAACATTTGTCATTTCTGCTTTTTTTCCTTACTGTTACTACATTGCTGTCTTATTGTTGTTTTTGTGTTTTGTTGTTGTGTTTTGTGTTAACCCTATGTTGAATGTTTTTGCAATCCTAATAAGAAATAAAATTCCCATTTTTCTTAATCTTGTTACAGAAATATGCTTTGTTTTCATCATGTTACAATACAAATAATAATATATTTTGCATAAGAGTTGTGAAAATTTTAAAAAGTGACCCTGAACCACAAAACCAGTGATAATAGTAATTTTTAAGGTCAAATTGGGATTTCTGCATCATATTAAAGGTGAATAAATAAACTTTCCAATGATGTATGGTTTGTTAGGTTAGGACAATATTTGGCCAAGATGCAATTATTTGAAAATCTGGAATCTGAGGGTGCAAAAAAAATCTAAATATTGAGAAAATTTCCTTTAAAGTTGTCCAAATGAAATCCTTAGCAATACATATTACTGATCAGAAATTAAGTTTTGATATGTTTACAGTAGGATATTTACAAAATATCTTCATGGAACATGATATTTACATAACGTCAAAAATGAAAATTTGCTATGATCTTGATGAGATTGTCTCTTCATCAGAACATGTTTGGATAAATGCGTTGCATCACTTGTTCACCAGTGGATCCTCTGCATCCTGTGAATGGGTTCCGTCAGAATGAAAGTCCAAACAGCTGATAAAAACATCACAGTACTGTGAAGTGAAAAGCTGTGTGTTTGTAAGAAACAAATCCATCGAGGCGTTTTAACTTTAAACCATCACTTCTTGTCCATAATAACGTTCCTCCAGTAAAAAAAAAAAGTCCATCACCTGTTTTTCTCTCACATTAAAATACTATTCTGGACTGTTTTCACTTGTACATGGTGCTTTAGCTGTGCATATTTCTCTCCTGATTCAGATTAGATGACTTCTTTACTGGAGAAAGCAATATGAATATATGACTCGTATTTTAGCCAGAAGCAAACATTTAGGTTAGGTAAACCAAATGATTATTGTGATGTTTTAATCAGCTGTTTGAACTCTCAATCTGGTGGCACCCATTCACTGCAGAGGATCCATTGGTTTCTTTGATTCCTTTAATGCTCCTAAAAATAAGCTTATGATTCTTTAAATTAGATTTTTGGGTGACAATTTTGTGGTTGTAAATGCTTACAGAAAAGTTTGAATAAATATCCAATATTACTATTGTATGTGGAAAAAGTGTCAAGCAATTATTGGTAACTAAGTTTACGAAAAGTTACTGAAGCAACACTCACCCCAACACAAAGAAACAAACCTGCTGCACAAACAACATTTGCATAATTATTTTTATTTACTATTATTGTTCTTTTATACTTTATTATTTGTTTCTATCTTTTTGGTGGACATCCTGTAAAATCAATCCTGAAGCCCTTATTTGGGTTTGTTGTACATTGTCATATCTGAACAGAATGAGGACTGCCTTCAGCCTTAAATCTTAAAAAGTGATTTCGGTTTTTTTTTTTTTTTTTTTTTATTGTCTCACAAAGTGTACTACACATAGTATTTACACATACTCAAAATGACACCAGAATAGAAAGATTCTGCTCTTTTATAGATTTTCTTTTCTCTCTCTTTTTCCGATTCAGTCCAAATCTGAGGAGTAAATCCTCTTTTCATGTTTTTATGCAGAGTTTAGGTTGCACTGGACGTAAAATGACTCTTTCTGCACATAAAACTCTTTTCAATAAATACCTAGCAGGAAACAACTGTACAATCTTACACAGTGTTTGACTTTGATATATTTTTGGAGCATGTTAGTAAAACTAAATATATAAGAAAGCAAATCAAACTATAATTTATCAAAAACCCAAAGTAACAAATTCATGCATATTTAATGTTACAATATATATATACTTTTTTTGTCCATAAAAAAAGAAAAAGTGACATGATTGACGGGCCTTTTTTTATTTACATTGATATTGGCACTGTTTATTTTTCTCTGAATCTGGAATGAACGTTATGAAACATTTAATGTTCACGCCAGTGTAACGCTCTCATGGAAAAAAGGATGCTTGCTCTAAAAACTCTGGATTACATCCTATTTTAGGCAATGGGAAAACAGAATAAAAAGAAACAAGAAAACAGATTGATTCCTAGGGGTCAGACAGCCAAAAATAAACTACAGTGTGAATGTGAGTTAAAAAGCCATTTGACTCCATATTCAGACAGCGGCAGTTTTCACCTTTGGAGCAAAACGCAATGACATCATAATTTTTTGTTGTTGTTGCTTTTCTTTCTCTCAGGATTCTTTTAAGATCTCATATACAATTATATTTTTATAAACTCTTTATAACATCTCTGAAAGCAGCATTACTTAAATCAGGCAAATCAAAGACCCTATAAAGAAGGACAAAACTTAAAGGAACAGTTCACCTAGATTACAATTTTTTTATCTTCTCACCCTCATGTCACTTTAAAGTTGTAGGACTTCATTTCTTCTGTGGAATGCAAAAAGAGATGTTTAGCAGAATGTCATTGCTGCTCTTTTCCACTCAATGACAGTGCATGGCGACCAAGGGCTGTAAAGTACCAGAAATGCAAAACAAGTACTATAGTAGCAGTCCATATAATCTATATTCCAAATTTTATGAAATCATACGATAGATGTGCATGAAAAAAACACTCAAATTTAAGTTATTAGTCACCAAAAATCTCTCGAATCTCATTCATATTCAAGATGTGCCATGACAGACCTGACTTGTGTTGACCAATTGCAATGCACAAATTGCAATGCACCAATTGCTTTAATACTTCATACAATGTTTAAGACTTAATAATATTGTTGAGTGACAGAGTTAATTTGTACGAATAGAGGAATCTGAGGGACAAGAATCCCACAGGGACATTGGGTTTGACTCTTTTGCCAAGATGTTTTTTTGTTTGTTTTTTGCTTGTTTGTAAATTTTGTGAATTAATGATAGGATTGCAAAGGGGTGGAAACTTTCCAAAAATGTCCAACATTTTTCTAAAGTTTCCAGGATTTCTGGAAAGTTTCTGGGAATGTTCTGCACCCTTTGCAAGTCATGATGAATGATGGGATACACCTCAAATACTGCTCTGAAGTGATAATTGAGAAACTGGGGATTCTGCGCACTGGTCTTGCACACTTACTTCCTGTTACATGCACAGTGGGCACACACTCTCCAGTGGCTAAGACCATGAGTGTGGTTATTGGGACAGACCCAAAGACTCATTCTTTTCTTCCCTAAAGAGTGCACCTAATTGTTATAAATTTGCACTTTAAATTTTAAAAGTATATATACAGTATATTTAAAAACTATACTTGCTGATAATATAATATTAATGAAATAAAAGGCTCCTTAAGTGTTCTTAAAGAGGGTCGACTTTCATGACTGTATTTCTTAACACAGTTTAGTACACTTTTAAAATGTGCATTCTGTAATAATGTCAAATTAAAAGTTTAACTTTAAACAACATTGTTTTAATCATCGTATAATATGTGTAACTTTACCAGCTGTGATTCACCAAATTTGAATGATGCACATATGGTTTTACATATTCCTTAATAATAAGTAGACAAGTAAAAGGTTAAGTAACTTTTCTGCTGTTTTCTTTGTTTTCTTTTTTTGTAATTTTCATTATTGGCTGTCATTGCATGTAGAAGAGCAGCATGAACATTCTTCTAAACATCTCCTTTTATGTTCCACAGAAGAAAGAAAGTCATGCGGGTTTGGAATGACATGAGCAAATGAGCACAATTTCGGGTGAACTATCCCTTTCATGAACATTAAGGAATTCCTGCTGTTTGTCAGGGAAGAGAGGAGCAGGGAGATCTGTTTCCAGTGTTTCCATGTCAAACATGTGCTTGACGGCTGATCCTGAAGTCTGTTGTGTGTGAACAAACGTAACAATGGTCTATGTGTGTCTGTGTCTACATACTCATATGTTCAGTGCAAACACATTTATACCAACCTTGTAAAATCCCCTTTGCCCTTTACGCTTTTGACATTGATAAATCTAGCAGGATGGCAGCATGGAGCCCTTTCCTCTGAGCCTCATCTGAGTTTCCTGTTTCAACAAGCGTTTTTGAGGGCACTCAGATCGATCGACAGGCGGGCTTTTTTCCGTATGCCTCGCCCGCCGCCCCTCTCCCTGTCACCTCGTCCTAGCACAGCCCAATGTACTTGAGATTGTTTTGGATGATCACGTCCGTCACTGCGTCAAACACAAACTGGATGTTGCTGGTGTCAGTGGCGCAAGTGAAGTGCGAGTAGATTTCCTTGGTCTCCTTGTTGCGGTTGAGGTCCTCAAACTGCCTTTGCACGTACACGGCCGCCTCCTCGTAGGTGTTTTGCCCCTTGTAGTCAGCGAAGCAGACCGTCAGTGGAATACGCTTGATCTTCTCGGCCAGCAGGTCCTTCTTGTTGAGGAAGAGGATGAGCGAGGTATTGGTGAACCAGTTGTTGTTGCAGATGGAATCGAACAAACGCAGGCTCTCCGCCATACGGCTCTGTGAGGAAACCAAAGACAAGAAATGGTTAGCTGAAGCGCAAACAAAAGGGACCTGGCTCCCTCAAGGGGAAAACCTCTGGAGATGATGAAACCAGTGGCCTTTAACCTCAAAGAGAGCAAACAGGGTAACGTATTAAGTTCCCAGAGACACTCTAGATCTAGACGATGGGCTGGAGATGACCCAGTGTGAGGACAGCAAATCACTACAAGCTGGGACATTCATTGTTGTGGCAACAGAGGACAATGTGCTTTTGCCCCCACAAACTCACCACCTTCTATTGCGTACTCCGGGTAATGAATTTGAATAAGCCTCTAAACCCAAGTATTAAAATTCTCATCTCGCACTGTTTGTGCTACATGAATGATACCTCAGAATTGTTTGGCTTTTTGAGGGAAAAGTGTGCTATTGCTTTCTGAGCTATCAGAATTACAATTTTCCCTTTGCAGGCAATAAAATGGGCCAAAAATAGTTGACATGCACCAAAAGAAGAACATGAGGGGCAGGAAGGTCATAGAGATATTGGGTTGGACTCTTTTGACAGGAAGCAAACATTTAGCAATGTTTCTTCAGGTGGCATAAAAATGTTGTAACATTTGCAGGTGGATTCATGAATCTGTGAATAATTTGTCTATTCCCTTGTGAAAAAGAAGTGCATTTAATGTGCACTTGTAGTGTACTTCTAGAATCTTTAGAATTTTTATATTATTAAATTGCTGAAATTATACTCCATTTAAATGTAGTTAATAACACAGTTAAGTAAACTTTAAAATACATTTGAAATAATTGAAGTACACTTATTTTGATGTGTTGACTAGCATACATGTCAAGTACACGTGTTTATTTTTAATTGTAGTTTTATTCAGTATTACATTTAAAGTCATTATGTTTTAAAGGGGTGGTTGATTGCGATTTCACTTTTTTAACATTAGTTAGTGTGTAAAGTTGCTGTTTTATCATAAACAACATCTGCAAAGTTACGATGCTGAAAGTTCGATGCAAAAAGAGATATCGTCTTATAAATATGGCAGTTTAATGGCTACATAAACGTCTTGTAGGGACTTCAACATGCTACTTCCTGGGTTTGTTACATCACAAACCCAGAAATTTACATAAACCCAACCCCAAATAATATAAAACAAAGTGGGCGGGGCCATGTTGCGCAGCTCTCTTGATTATCATCTCGTCAACGTCAATAAACTGTTCCAAATTCCAATGAATCACTTTATGCATATAGACAGAGATATTTTTCCCATAGCTAGGAGAAGCATTTAACATGGAAGCACTTGTGGTTGCCGCGGTGTATTAAAGTTTTAATCAGGATAAAAACGTATATTATAAGCTAACATAAGCAGTAGAATTGACAAATAACAGCATGTCTATATGTATGAGATAACAACAAACAAAAAGAATACCATTAAGAGCCATGCTTGCTCAGGTTCTGCGCGATCCACTTCACTAATATTCTGTGGGTTTCATTCAGGCTCATATTGATAAGCAATATTGACGACACCATTGTTTTCAATACAACCGGAGCACATTCTGAGGTGAAGGGCGAGACATTTAAATGCGCACTAGAGGCGATTTAGCGAATCACAACACACTGAACCAGCTGACCAATCAGAGGGCTTCATAAAAACAGGAACTCACCGGAGCATTCAAAAGAGAAGCGACAGAGCAGTGTAGAATAAAGGCAAGTTATGTGAAAAATAATGCAATGACACATTAGAATGCACCCCATAAACACAACTATGTACTTATTTTTATTCAATGTTTCTTTTTTCCATCCTAACAGTGTTTTTGGCATAATACTTGACACGTCCTGATATACCTTATCTAAAATGCAGGGTGATTAGCTGACCAGAGAACAGTCTTTCTGTAAACACTGAGTATGGCTCAATCGTCAGTCAATATTAAGTTAGATAAACCAGGCCATAAAAGGACCCACTGCAAATAATTGTCCCTTCCTGCAAAGGACTAAAAGGCATAATAACCTTCTAAACATGAAAAAATCAACAAAAAAAAAGATTACAAGCCGAACATGAAAATAGAGAGACAACTAAGAGAAACAACAAGCAAAAGCAGCTTACAGAATCATGTCGATTTCAGCAGGCATCATATGGCCAAGCGAGGTTATTAACCTCTATTTCTCTAGCCCCGCTGAGTTCCCTATCTAATTTAATTAGTCACCTGCCCATGTTCAATTACCTTGCTGTGTTTGCCAGGGTAATGCCCATAAAACAAAGGCAGAGGGCAAGATGTAAATAACAACTGTTAAAAACAGAACCATTTTGCTGGCGACACCAGCTGAGCCTTTTAAGATACCATCATCCGTCCAAGTAATGCATCTGAATCCCCAAAAAGGCGATTTCTGCATATATTTTAATGGTTATAGTGTTTACTAAACATAATTTACTACATAATCTAGTTTAGCTGCCTAGGTAAAGCTATAAGACACAATTAAAGAAGGCACATCAAGTCACAGGATATATACATGACAAGCACAAGCAGTTATTGATTATTCGATATATAGTGTGCAGCGTTTACCACATTTTGTGTAAGTGGTTTGTGTGCTCCCCTCCCACAGCGTGAGCTGCAGTGGCTGCAGGCACGTGGTTGGGACGAGCAGCTTGTGACCGAGGGAGGAATCTGATATGAAGACTGGGCCGCTGTTTGAAAGGTTACACAAAACATCATCGAGCTTTAAGCAAATCACAAGATCATCAATGAGAGTGAGAGTGCAGTATGTGAAAATAATGAGTGGGAAGACCTCATCAATGAGGCTTTTTCAGAATTTAAGTCTCCTTCTTTTGCCCTAGTGCAGCGCCAAGGTTATTCCTGCTGGTCCTGGAGCACATTGCCAGCGACCAATCAGATGCATGGGTTAGGTTTAAGATTTGAGGTTCAAGGTTGAAACCCAGGAGGTTTTAAAATTTATGTCAAGGATCATCAAAAATAACAATTACCTTGTGATGGACCGCTTTCCTAAAACATTAAGACATATTTTCATGTATAAATACTCATTTCTAACATAAGCGGAATAAAAACGGGGTTTAAACACTGATTTCTAGTAAAAACAGTTCTAGTAAATTTCAGAAATATTTTTGAAAAACAGCAACTACTGTAACATATTGAACTAAACATTAAATTTTATAGTGGGGCTGAAATAATTTCTTGTAAAATGTATTTCAGTAAGCTTAGTTTTATTTAAAACTTAGATTTTTGACAGTCTCTCTCTATAGATGGATAAATAGATGTATAGAAGATAGATCAATTGCACTTTTCACCGTTAATTTCAATCAAATCAATTCTTACGGTTAAAACCTTTACTGTAAATAAATTAACTGATTATTCTGCCACTTTCAGTCTGAAAATATTGTAATACAATAATTGTGTTAAACATATTTCATTAACATCTTAAATTAATATTTCTACAAAATACATTTTGAATAAATGATCTGGTTACACTTTACTTAAAGCCTTTATGTATAATGCATTATAAAAGCAGTTTTAATGCATTAATTATGCCTTGTAATGCACCTTATAATGCATTATACACTCTCATGTATAATTGTAACCACAGTTAATACAATATAATACTTATCAATTCATTGTTACAATGCATTTTATAATTCGAGTTATAATTATTTCCAACAAGATGCATGTAAGATGGTGTATGTGTGTCTCATAAACACACAAACATTTATCCATAACGTCTAGCCAGCTGCCAGATTGCGAGAGGCTGCGATTTTTGCTGAGGCTCAAGTGTGCACTTTTATTCCAACAGAGAGAGGCCCTCCAATGGCCTTGAATTGGGCTTTCTGAAATCAGGTCACACCATAACCCCAAGTCCCTGCAGATCTAAAGGTGTCCATTAACCAATCGCGCAACCCAGGGGATGGGTAGAAGTGCTTTGTTGAAGCTCAAGGTGTTTCCAACTACAGCCTTCTCCAGAGCTAAGTGTGGGAGAGATAGAAGGAGATGAGAGAGAGAAAAAGAAAGAGAAAAGGAGGCAGGAAGCCAGCGGGAGGGGGTGCCCCGCTGACACACACCACACAGCGTGACGCCCGGCCTGCGCACTCAAGACACAAGCCTTCATTAGGCTTAAATATTAATAAGGAGGTTCAACAGTGTATTAATGCTTTGTTTCCTGTAAATAAGAACTGTCTCGCTCTAGAAAATACATTTCATTGAAGCAGAGTACAAACGACTCTTGTTTAGTCTTCCCAGCAGCATTAAGAGAGCTGTAATGTAAATTTGCACCATACCTGCTCATAATTGCCATGCTTTGTGTCTCACATTTGTCTCTCGTTCTCTTTATTCCGCCCTGTTTACATTTCCTTTGTTGAAGATAAGAACATCATACAAAGATTAACCATATTTGAACTTAGAAACTCTCTTAGTTATTGCTTCTTTTCATTAAATTATTATAGGAACTGCAACCCAGGCTCATTAGAAAAATGTGGCTAGCACAACATTTCTGCAAAATTATATCACATTGCTTGTTGTACCCTTTGCAACTATTTCATAGCAAAATGTACAATGAGTGGAGGTAAACACCCATTCAGTTTTATCCAAAACAGACGCATAAAAGAATTATAATAATGAGCCTTTAATTGCCTACATACTGTAGCCTATAAGCACTCAAGCACACGCATAAGCGTGCCACAGCACAGCGACAGAAATATGTATGATTATGAACGTGTCAGGGAAAAACAGTAAGGAGGCTGCATTCACATTTTAAGAATTTATTGATAAATTTCTTGGTTCTCGGGTTTAAGAGATGAAGTCGGCAACACTGACTCGTCGTCTTTGCAGCAGTGGATGCATCTGTCTTTTTAATACGGATTACATGATCTGAGAATATTTGTTTTTCATTTATATTGGCTTATTTAAAAGTTGATATATCTCTCTCTATAGATTAATATTTTTCATGTCTGTAAGACAAATATACAGAGTTTCGCACTCAAGTTCACAGAGGCTGCGACGGCAGAAAGCACATCCTGTTTGCTTTCATTATTTTACAAAAGCGCAATGATTTGTTGTTACTGTGAGGGCACAAAAATAAATGTAGAGTCTTAACAGATTTGAAAGAAAGTATTACTCTTATCTGTATGAGCAAAAATAACAGAATATATTAAAAGCAAGTGAGCACACCGGCGCCACCATCTGTCCTGCAGTGAGTGTTCAGCCTCCACACTCCGCACAGACACTTCAATAGCGCGCATTTCTCTAGGGTAACATTAGATAGAGTAGCCATGTCACATTGCTTATACTTACATATTTCAGTTGATAAGCCATATTTGAGGTTGATGAATAATAGGCGAGTGTTTTGATGTCCTGCCCGAAGTAGCATATACTGTATTACCACATAGACCAGCCGTTAACATTGGATTTTTATTTATTTATTTATTTTCTGCAATTAAGCGACTATTAAAATTTGATCAACCAAGCCTCTTCTGGTTGACTAATGGTTAGTCGACTATTAAAGGGTTAGTTCACCCAGATAGCAAAATTATGTAATTAATAACTTACCCTCATGTTGTTTCAAACCCGTAAGACCTCCGTTTATCTTTGGAACACAGTTTAAGATATTTTAGATTTAGTCCGAGAGCTCTCAGTCCCTCCATTGAAGCTGTGTGTACGGTATACTGTCCATGTCCAGAAGGGTAAGAAAAACATCATCAAAGTAGTCCATGTGACATGAGAGGGTCAGTTAGAATTTTTTGAAGCATCGAAAATACATTTTGGTCCAAAAATAGCAAAAACGTTGACTTTATTCAGCATTGTCTTCTCTTCCGTGTCTGTTGTGAGAGAGAGTTCAAAACAAAGCAGTCTGGATATCCGGTTCGCGAACGAATCATTCAGTTCACCAAATCGAACTGAATCGTTTTAAACGGTTCACATCTCTAATACGCATTAATCCACAAATGACTTAAGCTGTTAACTTTTTTAATGTGGCTGACACTCCCTCTAAGTTCAAACAAACCAATATCCCGGAGTAATTCATTTACTCAAACAGTACACTGACTGAACTGCTGTGAAGAGAGAACTGAAGATGAACACCGAGCCGAGCCAGATAAGAAGAATCGAGGAGCTGATGATACTGCGCATGTGTGATTCAGCGTGAAGCAGACTGACACACAGAGCGCATGAACCGAACTGATTCTTTTGGTGATTGATTCTGAACTGATTCTGTGCTAGTGTTATGAGCGCGGGTAAACTGATATGGAAGCATATGGGTAGCAATATTCAATTTGGAATGTAATATGCAAAATGACAATGCAATATGTAAAATGGCAATGCATTTCTGTATTTACATTTACATTTTCCAATACATTTGTGCAACATTTGGTGCAAAATGAAAATGAAAATTAAATTACATAATTTTCATTTGCCATTTCATACACCAGTTTTAATATGTAAAATGAATACTAATTTTAACGCTTTATAAGTTGCAAAATTAAAATGAAAATGTATTACAGAAATGATTAGATATGTATAACATGTTCAAGCAAAAACTGTGGCAAAATGATCATTTAAATGCTATTTTTCTTAAATGCATTAACACTCACAGTCAAGACACTTACGATTGCATTTTCATTCAGTGTCCCGCAATGAATGTAGCAAAATTCAATGTGCACATTAAAAATGCATTCCGAGCCGATCACGTCTCCGCCCCCTCCCGCCATGTCAATCACTGCGTGAACAAGGCGGGGCTTGCAGAAGGTCTGAGACTCAAATCTCAAGAAGAGGATTCAAGTGAGAGAACATGGACAAGACAGTTGGTCCATGTACGTTTTGATCATTTCGAATTATGGCTTCAATATTTCTTTCGCACTTGTGGGCGGCGCTGAAGCGCTCCTTTCATCTGATTGGTCGAATCACTCCACCTTCAGCTCGGTCTTTTCATTCTTTCAGGCAGAATAAGAGTCAGTGCGAGTGAAGCACTGTAATGTCTGGAACCACCGCTCACTGTTAATTAGCATAATATTTGAATCAGATGTAGCTGGGCACATAATTCATGCTGCTGCAACTTGCAAGAGACCCTGTTAAATTATTTCTAGGTTATAGTATTGTATAAATATTGTACCACTGATAAAAACAAATAGTTGTGCAAATAGTTCTGTCTCCTTGGATAACAGTGAAGTGGAAATAAATATAGTTAAACACGAGTCAGACGAGTCTGAAGATCTGAGCTGAATTTGGTGAAACAAAGTTCTAGTCTGTGTCAATTACTCTCATAATAAATAATAATAATAATGTTACCCGTATTTTTCGGTATAAGTTGCATCAGTCCAAAAATATGTCATGACGAGGAAAAAAACATATGTAAGTTCCACTGGACTATTAAGTCGCATTTATTCAGAACCAAGAGAAAACATTACCGTCTACAGACATGGAGCTGTTCAGTATATTATTGATTTTTATTTCCACTTCACTTTTATCCAAAGAGACAAAACTATTTGCACTGTATTTATCAGTGGGACAATATTCATACAATACTACAACCTAGAAATAATTTGCAGGTCTCAGCAGCACGAATTACAACCCGAATTCCGGAAAAGTTGGGACGTTTTTTAAATTTTAATAAAATGAAAACTAAAAGACTTTCAAATCACATGAGCCAATATTTTATTCACAATAGAACATAGATAACATAGCAAATGTTTAAACTGAGAAAGTTTACAATTGTATGCACAAAATGAGCTCATTTCAATTTTGATTTCTGCTACAGGTCTCAAAATAGTTGGGACGGGGCATGTTTACCATGGTGTAGCATCTCCTTTTCTTTTCAAAACAGTTTGAAGACGTCTGGGCATTGAGGCTATGAGTTGCTGGAGTTTTGCTGTTGGAATTTGGTCCCATTCTTGCCTTATATAGATTTCCAGCTGCTGAAGAGTTCGTGGTCATCTTTGATGTATTTTTCGTTTAATGATGCGCCAAATGTTCTCTATAGGTGAAAGATCTGGACTGCAGGCAGGCCAGGTTAGCACCCGGACTCTTCTACGACGAAGCCATGCTGTTGTTATAGCTGCAGTATGTGGTTTTGCATTGTCCTGCTGAAATAAACAAGGCCTTCCCTGAAATAGACGTTGTTTGGAGGGAAGCATATGTTGCTCTAAAACCTTTATATACCTTTCAGCATTCACAGAGCCTTCCAAAACATGCCAGCTGCCCATACCGTATGCACTTATGCACCCCCATACCATCAGAGATGCTGGCTTTTGAACTGAACGCTGATAACATGCTGGAAGGTCTCCCTCCTCTTAAGCCCGGAGGACACGGCGTCCGTGATTTCCAACAAGAATGTCAAATTTGGACTCGTCTGACCATAAAACACTATTCCACTTTGAAATAGTCCATTTTAAATGAGCCTTGGCCCACAGGACACGACGGCGCTTCTGGACCATGTTCACATATGGCTTCCTTTTTGCATGATAGAGCTTTAATTGGCATCTGCTTATGGCACGGCGGATTGTGTTTACCGACAGTGGTTTCTGAAAGTATTCCTGGGCCCATTTAGTAATGTCATTGACACAATCATGCCGATGAGTGATGCAGTGTCGTCTGAGAGCCCGAAGACCACGGGCATCCAATAAAGGTCTCCGGCCTTGTCCCTTACGCACAGAGATTTCTCCAGTTTCTCTGAATCTTTTGATGATGTTATGCACTGTAGATGATGAGATATGCAAAGCCTTTGCAATTTGACGTTGAGGAACATTGTTTTTAAAGTTTTCCACAATTTTTTTACACAGTCTTTCACAGATTGGAGAGCCTCTGCCCATCTTTACTTCTGAGAGACTCTGCTTCTCTAAGACAAAGCTTTTATAGCTAATCATGTTACAGACCTGATATCAATTAACTTAATTAATCACTAGATGTTCTCCCAGCTGAATCTTTTCAAAACTGCTTGCTTTTTTAGCCATTTGTTGCCCCCGTGCCAACTTTTTTGAGACCTGTAGCAGGCATTAAATTTTAAATGAGCTAATTAAGTGGATAAAAGTGTAAAATTTCTCAGTTTAAACATTTGCTACGTTATCTATGTTCTATTGTGAATAAAATATTGGCTCATGTGATTTGAAATTCCTTTAGTTTTCATTTTATTAAAATTTAAAAAACGTCGCAACTTTTCCGGAATTCGGGTTGTATGTGCCCAGCTACATCTCATTAAAATATTATGCTAATTAACAGTGAGCGATGGTTTAAGACGTTACAGTACTTCACGCGCACTGACTCTTATTCTGCCTGAAAGAATGAAAAGAGCGAGCTGAAGGTGAAGCGATTCGACCAATCAGATGAAAGCAACGTTTCAGCTCCGCCCACAAGTGCGAAAGAAATATTGAAGCCATAAACCGAAATGATCAAAACGTACATGGACCAACTGTCTTGTCCATGTTCTCTCACTTGAATCCTCTTCTTTAGATTTGAGTCTCTTGACCTTCTGCAAGCCCCGCCTTGTTCACGCAGTGATTGACATGGCGGGAGGGGGCGGAGACGTGATCGGCTCGGAATGCATTTTTAATGTGCACATTAAATTTTGCTACATTCATTGCGGGACACTGAATGAACATGCAATAGTAAGTGTCTTGACTGTGAGTGTTAATGCATTTAAGAAAAATAGCATTTAAATGATCATTTTGCCACAGGTTTTGCTGGAACATGTTATACATATCTAATCATTTCTGTAATACATTTTCATTTTAATTTTGCAACTTATAAAGCGTTAAAATTAGTTTTCATTTTACATATTAAAACTGGTGTATGAAATGGCTAATGAAAATTATATAATTTAATTTTCATTTTTATTTTGCACCAAACGTTGCACAAATGTATCCGAAAACCGATGCAACCGGTTCTTGACTCGTGAACGAGTCAGTCTTTTGTTTGTTATCTGGCTCGGCTCGGTGTTCATCTTCAGTTCTCTCTTCACAGCAGTTCAGTCAGTGTACTGTTTGAGTAAATGAATTACTCCGGGATATTGGTTTGTTTGAACTTAGAGGGAGTGTCAGCCACATTAAAAAAGTTAACAGCTTAAGTCATTTGTGGATTAATGCGTATTAGAGATGCGAACCATTTAAAACGATTCAGTTCGATTTGGTGAACTGAATGATTCGTTCGCGAACCGGATATCCAGATTGCTTTGTTTTGAACTCTCTCACACAACAGACACAGAAGATAGGACATTGCTGAATAAAGTCCTTGTTTTTGCTATTTTTGGACCAAAATGTATTTTCGATGCTTCAAAAAATTCTAACTGACCATCTCATGTCACATGGACTACTTTGATGATGTTTTTCTTACCCTTCTGGACATGGACAGTATACCATACACACAGCTTCAATGGAGGGACTGAGAGCTCTCGGACTAAATCTAAAATATCTTAAACTGTGTTCCAAAGATAAACGGAGGTCTTACGGGTTTGGAACGACATGAGGGTAAGTTATTAATTACATAAATTTGCTATCTGGGTGAACTAACCCTTTAAGGGGCAGCCCTATTCATTTTTTTATTTTTTTTTGCTGTCTAGTCAAAAATCAGAAGAAAATAAATATTCTAATGTGCTTCAATGGCTCTTGTCAGTCATAAAGTTGGAGACAGCAGAAGTCCTCCATCAGTTTACTTCCTCAAAGCCAAATATATCCTTCCATGTTTCCCAAGCATCCCTCCCATGATGACCCATTTCTTGAGTCTCTCTCCAACTCCTCCCAGCCAACTGGCACCAGAGCTGCATTGCTTCAACCAACTATTGCGCAGTGCAGTTCCTCGCAGTATCCTTCTCCACACAAGCACTGCTGCTTGCGCGAGCGCACTTCTATCCTCTCTCCGGTTGCCACGCACCATGTAAACCCCCCAAACCCCTCCTCCCGTTCACAGCTCATTGTCAACCGCCCAGGATTAGGAGCGTTTGACTGCTCTGTTGCTTGGCAACAGTTGCCTTGGAAACCTTTTTTAAGGAAGGGTTGGGTCAAAAAAAAAGGAAACTGGAAAGGGATGTTGAAGGGGGAAAAGAAGATAGAACACACAGCGCCACAAAATTGACAACTGTTGCTTAAAGTCCCTAGCAGAATTAGATGATAGCGGATCACAGCTGCAAAGTTACATTTGTGGCAGTGAATTACTGGAAAGCTTTTGTACCAGATGTGCAGGAATAAGCTTTCCCTTAATGAGGGACTGTGGGACTACAGAAGAGAAGACATTTCTATTCAAATCTGTTGAATTTGCTTTCATTAGGTCAAACAATTACTTAAAAGTAGGGTTGAAGCATGGTGAAAATCAAAATAGGTGGGACTGATAACACTTTAATTTAGGGACCAATTATGACTATTAACTTGTTGCTTATAAGCATGCATATGCATATTGGCTGTTCATTCATACTTATAAAGCACACATTAAAGGAATAGTTCACTCAAAAATCTGTCCCTGTCAGAAAGTGCTCAGATTTCATCAAAAATATCTTAATTTGTGTTCCAGATACTAATAAAGGTCTTACAGGTTTGGAACGACATGAGGGTGAGTAATTAATGACAGAATTTTCTTTTTTTGAATAACTAACTGTTTAATGTTTAATGGCTAATACTGTAAGACCATATTTTTGATCCCTTAATCCTTACCAAACTTAACAACTACCTAACTAACTATTAATAAGCAGCAAATAAGTAGTTAACAGAGGCAAAAGTCAAAGCTAATAGTTAGAACTGGTCCCCAAACTAAAGTGTGACCATGGGATTTTAATGCTGTAACTAAAATGTTTCCTAAATGTCTGGAAAACCACCGTCTATAAAATATTGCTCCACTTAGGCCTGAGTAAAACTGCTTTTTGCAAAGTTCATGACAGATGGAAATATATAGATACACACAGGAGGTAATTCATTATCTGGGGAGGGTTCGGAGTGTTTGCTGTGTTCTGGAAAAACTTGCCTTAAAATATCAAACATGTTTCACATATTTTGTTTTTGTTGTTGTTTTTAATTATATAGAGGTTTTAATGAGCAATAAGACCTGGATTCAGATTATTATATGATTTAAATTAATATACCCGTACATATAATTAAGATTTTTTGGTTTTTGATCTTGAAGTCTTAATGTTGAAAACAGTTATGTGGCTGATTATGTTTGTGGAAACTGTGATAAAAAGGGCTTTTCAGGAAAAACCTGGATTATTATTATTTTTTTGTTCAAAAGAACAGCATGTATTTAAAACAGAAATCTTTTGTAATGTTATGTTTTAACTGTCACTTCAAATCAAATCTTACTGCCCCCAATCCAATGGGATACTCAAAAACCTACTTGGGATGCAAACAACAGCCAAAGACACCCTTCTGTGAACAACGTGTTTTGCTGTAGGGGAGGTGCTTTAAAGGGGATGGATTTAAAAAAACAAAACATAAAAAAAACAAGAGGGTTTTTTCATGCAAATTGTCTAACAGCTATGAAACAGAACACTGTTAGCATGCTAATTAAAGCCTAAAATTACAATTATTTTCATAAAATACAAACAATAATAATAACCTAGATGAACCAGTTGACTTTACTTCATGACTATTTAGCAATTGTGACTAATTTATTTGTTCCATTCAAAACCACTTGGCTCAAAAATCTGTTTTTAGTGAGCATGATATTTCAGCCTGTAGCTGTATACTGGCTTAATATGCTGAGAAATCGGCTGTTCATTTAGCCAGACATTTTAATAGAGTCATGTTTTCCTATATGACTGTGTTCAAAAGTCATATACACAGTAGTGGTTGTCTAGACACATTACTGCAGCACAAAAGCTTTTAGTGTCACTTGCCCGACCCTGTCTTCTTAGTCAAAATTGTCTATTTAACACACAAGTCACCATGATTGCCTCCTATTAACTACATTCTTTGGAGAATCGTCGTTCAATTTTTCTTCTAATGCTCGTATCTCTCCCTGTGACAGACAGTCCATTCAGACTGACTTTTTTAAGACCACGAAAAATTGCTTTAAACCCTACTCTGCCACTCTGACTCAATCATTTGGTGACCGCACTGATCCCTTTTGCCTCACCCGATGCGTGCGAGTGAGTGAATGCACATTGTCATTACACAAATTCTGCTCCATACTGGCAGAACCAGAGCAGATTGGCAGCACACAAGCGGCAGCACATGTGGGCCAGTTCAGAGATGAGTGCTTATTGAGTAATCTAATTCAGAGGCTCACCCCAGACCCTGGAGCTCAAACACACGCTCATCTACTGTAGCTGTTAGCGTACGTTTACGAAACTCGTGAGGCCCTGTTTAGCCCAAATTTTCCACGAGCCTTTCATGGATGGTCAAGGAGAACAAAAAACTTAGCACAGCAACAACAACTTTCTCATGAACATAGGGGAAAAAAATCTGATGTATCATATTTATCCACTGTAATTTACTGTAAAATTACATGACATTAGCAAGCTGTTTTACTTCCGTAATATAATATATATCTGAAACAGGATATTTAAGATATCCTAAAGCTAAATGATGCACCATTTACAATACTGTAAAACCAAGAACTTGTGTTAAGAAAATACAATCCATTTATTGAGTTTAAAGGGCACCTATTATGCCCCTTTTTACAAGATGTATTATAAGTCTCAGGTGTCCCCAGAATGTGCCTCTTAAATTTCAGTCCAAAAATACCCCAAAATTATTATTTTTTGCATGTCTCTTTAAATGCAATTTAGCTCCTGCTCCCTGCCCATTTTCCAGAATAGGACTGTGCCTTTATAGCTTGTACTTTGGATACTCTGCTAAAAACATCCGTTTATATTTATTATCATGTTTATGGTGCTGAAATCATGCATTTTAAACCATATTAGTTTCAACTTTCTGAGTTTTGCAAACTTATAAGTGCATTACCGCCTCCTATCTCTAAAGTGGACCATTGACACTCCAAATTGAGATTGTAGAAAGAGTGTCAATGGTCAATTTGAGAGATAGGTGGCGGTAATGCACTTATTAGTTTGCGATCTTCCATAAAGCAAGAAGCATCTTTACACATAAAGTATATCGTCACGAGCCGCAGGGTTTAATTTGGTTTTGTTTTTGTATGTATTTTTTAGTGCTGGGCAATGATAAAATGTTTTAATCGCGATTAATCACATTATTGTCTGCGATTAATCACATTATTGTTTACAATTAAGCACAATTAATTGCATTAAACTAATAATGCATTCAACAGTAGTGCATTGTGCACTTTTTTCATTAAAAAGTAGGCCTACTGCTATATGAACACAAGTGTAATAACCTTTGGTTTGCAAACACTTTAAACAAATAAGGTGCTTTTTACAGCAGTGTTCCTTTTACATAGTAGCAGTTAAAAAATTTACTGTAGCCTAAATCTCAACTTACAACATTAATGTAATTAAATTAAATATAAAACAAGCTATTTGTCACTGCCAGGACATTAACGTTTTTATAGAAAATATTTTATAGTTTGTTATAGAAAAACAAGTTATGCTCAGAGTCCAGAGCCTCGATCATAACATTATAACAGGCATCTGCCTATTAGAGACCTGCACAATCGTGGGACCCATCGCTGCAGAGTGCGGCGCAGGACAACACTTGATGGGTGGGTAGGTGTCAATCAATTAATGTGTTAACGTGATAATAACACATTAACTTGCCCAGCCCTAGTATTTTCATTTTATGTATGTTTTAGCCATTATTCCCATCCTCTTGCATTATATGACTAATCCCTGCTAATCCGGCAGTGCCCGTCAACAGTCGTGGGCGGAGCTTGTAAAATGTGATGTCACATTTTACGGATTCTAGGAACAGTTTGTTCTGAGACACTGCTTATGATTAATGGGGATTTTAAAAAAGAGAGCGGGTGGATTTTTATCATTATAGGGTGTTTGTGTACACACACTTCCAACACACATTTATGTTCAACATGTAAAAGTGAATTTTGCATAATACAAGCATGTGCCCTTTAAAAACATTAATTTCATTTAAATCTACCATGAAAATCATCAACGCACCTTGTAAACATGCTAAATAAATCATATTCGAAGATTACCTCAAGCTATCTCTGACTGCTGCAACGGTTCTCAACCAGAAGAGATGGCAAATCCACAAAAACCACTGGAGGAGGTTCACCCTTCCCCCTTCAATATATTCTTGTTTCACCATTCCCCAGTGAGATGCTAATTCCTTCATACAGGTTCCTCACTCCTCTTTCAGCTTGTTACTTCCTTATTCTTTCAAACTTTCTAGCAGAAGACACACAAAACTTTCTCTGACCCCCATCACATGAGTGATTTTCCCCAGTGTTAAAGCTGATAATTCTCGCGGGTACACCCTGACACCTTGAACTGTGAACTCAATTATCACTCTTGTACATCCCCCCTCACTCCCACCAAGACTCGCAGAACACTTTTATTTTTAACTCCCCAACTCTAATTGATATTCCAGGCTAATCCACTGCTTGGAAGTTCTTGTTGTGAGTCGAGGGAAAAGGTTTAGCGTAGCGCACACAGGTATGCTGTCTTTGAACTCACTCATAAGCAATTAGCTTTACCACATGGAGAGAGAATGTATGTGGTAAGATGGTCATTTAGAAAAGTTAATTCTGAGTCTCAACATAAACACACATTTAATTAACGTTGGAGGCAAATATAATCGGGTTTACCCTGTAAATACCATTTGCTATTAATTGATGGGAAGTCCTCTATAAAGAGTAGCTTAAGCTAACATGAATTTCAATGGTTGTACACTCCTTCTTAGCTAATTTGCTAGTCTTAGCTAGTTTACTGTGGTCTCCCAGTCTGGGGTGCACTTGCCAAATGTATGGTTAGCTAACAATTGTCACATGTTTTGTCATTACAAAATAGTTCAAAGATTAAATGTTTTTCCCGAAACCATAGATCCAAAGAACGTTTACAAACAGCACAGCAAAATTATATTTTCACCCTTTTTTTGTCTTTATTAAATATGACTGTACAGATCAGACAGGAAAGTATAGGGTGGAGAAAAGTCAATGGGATCGGCAAAGGACCTTGAGTTGGGAATCAAACTATATATCAACATGCTGCCCAATAGGCTATTGACAGAACTGCAAAGTTGTTTGGCTAGAACAACAGTAAAGCTCTTAACCTATGGTTTCTTGTTAATATGTTTTTATGGAATTGTTTTGGAATTGTTGGGAAAAAAAGAAAGATCTCTCATTAATTACTCACCCTCATGTCATTGCAAACCCTTGATACCTTCCTTCACCTTCAGAACACAAGTTAAGATATTTTCGATGAAATTTGAGAGCTCTCTGACCCTGCATAGACAGCCACACAACTACCACGTTTACCAGAAAGTAGTAAGGACATCATTAAAATAGTAATTTTATGAAGCTACAAGAATATTTTTTGTGCTCAAAGAAAACAAAAATAACTATCTGTTTTCTTATGTGTCAGTCTTTGATGTGCATTCATTAGAGTACCACAACATCAGAATGGCTGCTCCTGCATCAACAGCATCACATGCATGTGTTGTGATACTCTCTTGAATGCATGGCGGAGACTTACATGAAAGAGAAAATTTGTTAAATAAAGTTATTTTTGTTTTATTTGTACACAAAAAGTATTCTTGTAGCTTCATAGCTTTCAGAACGGATGTCACATGGACTATTTTAACGATGTCCTTACTACCTTCTGGGCCTTAAACATGGTAGCTGCGTTGCTGTCTATGCAGGGTTCAGAAAGCTTTTATCAAAAATATCTTAATTTGTGTTTTGAGGCCAGGTGATCTCCCTGTCTAAACTGCTGAAAAGGGCCCAATACCTATCTCAGATCAAAGAGTCAAATCATCATCTTCAAAAGGCTAGACCTGCTAAGACCAACAGCCAGCTTAGGCTGGTTAAACTACCTACCTTTGGCTGGTCGCCCAGCGTTATCTTTCTGATGAAGTTAGATTACCAATATAGCCTTGATGGTTAATTCAGTCCAAATCTACTAGGAAGATCAGTGTTTAAAACACAACACGCTATGCTGGTCTTTTAACAGGGTACTGTTAGGTCTCTAAATAGCTTGAATGAAACGGAAACTTGTGTGCTACAGGAAATGTGAATTCAAGATGATAAAAGCAGTTTGTTTGTCAGTGCCACGGACAAGATGAATTTACTGTAGAGAAGTACGTAGCCTAGTGTAGATAACATGGAGTTCATGTGTCTCTGTCTGCATTATCTGTTCACACTAATGGCCTGAATGCAAAATTGGGCTCTCCTTACCGTCTGGTTGTCTTCATAAAGCTTGAGGTCATAGCCACTGAGCTCCACACAGAATATAATGGCAGTCACACCCTCAAAACAGTGGATCCACTTCTTCCTTTCTGAACGCTGGCCGCCCACGTCCACCATTTTGAAGGTGAGCTCCTTGAAGGTAAATTTGTTCTCAACAATGCCAGTGGTCATGTCACGTGAGCGCAGAATGTCCTCGACGGTTGGGATGTACTCAGGCGCAGAAATGCGCTCCAGGTCGTTTAGATAATAGGATGTATTGTCCTCTAGGTGGTACTCATTGGAACGGCAAAAGCACTCCTGGACCCCTGGATCAGCCCACAATCGCTTCATCACCCCCAGGAGCTCTGGCGTGATCTCACCCTTGCTCTCGGCAGGTCCGGTGAGTGCAAATAGTTGCACTGCGTCGTAAGCCCGATCGGGGTTGTGGAAGTCGATCTTCAAGGTGGCAAGGGCACGAATGATGCGGGTGAGCGAGTCAATGGCGTTGTAGAGGATAAGGGGCTTGTATTCCTTGCAGGCCTCCAGGTTGAAACCTCCACTATGGATGATCTTCATCTGCTTCACGATGGTGCTCTTGCCAGAGTTGCTGGTTCCGAGCAGCAGAAGTTTGATCTCACGCCGCTGCCGCTGGCTTTCTGAGCGCAGACGTCGATCAATGTGACGTGAGCGCCGGGCGGCCTCCTTTTCCTCTGAACTCTGCCGGCACCCCATGGTCAACTGCACCTGGACTTGAGCTGGTAATCCCAGGAATTGGGAGAGTGGACGATAAATGTATGCAATGTAAAAAGATATGGTGATACAGTGGAGCTGATGCTAGAGGAAGCTTTTGCTGGAAACCAGTTTCAGATTGGTGTTACACAACATGCATTGTCCAAGTCTACAGTTTACAATTTTTTTTTAATGGTTGATGTTTTGGCGTACAATGCTACCATGACATGGTGGAAAACCCACTCAGGCCCTGGCATAAGTGCGTGTTTGCCTTCCAGATCCCAAAGACGTGGGGTTCATATCAGGGGACTCTCCCCTGAGCACGGCAGGCTTTAAATGGACTTGTCAGTGTTCAACGAGAGAAAGTCGAAACCGTAAAATTCCTTCACTCTCCTCCCTCATTGCGTCCAGTGTGCTTCCCTGTATTTCTGTGACTGATTCATCTGTTGTCAACTCCTCCCTTCCTTTAATTTTCTTCAGACCCTTTCTGTCCGATGGAATGTCTCTGGGCGTCTGTGTACTAGATCGTCCTGCTTACATAAGCCAGTGAGGCAGCTAAAGGCCCATGTTCCTGAAGGTAAAAAAAAAAAAAACAAGACATTAGTAATCATCAAACAGAGAGGAGGGAAAGTAAAACTAAAAATTCTAAGAAGAAAGTTTCTGTCTGAGAGATCTTAAACCTTCCTAAACCTTCTGGACTGGACGATGTTCGCACAAAATTTAATATTAATCACTTCACGGTTCTTAACTTCAAAGTCAACATAAAACATGCATTCATAACCCAGTTTTACCTCTGCAATGTGACGTATTTCTGAAAAAGAATATACAATGAGAAAAACTAGGACTTGGACTAGGACTTGATTTTGTCCATATAGAATTGACTGGATTGTGAGACGTGAGCGTTTCATACAAGGATAGAGTCAGCACCCACTTTTGGGAGGCATTTCGACAAGGGCACGTAGGGCGCAGGTCAAATCAAGATCTCCTAGATGCATCCCAATACTAAGGCTTCTTTTTTAGATCCATCTTTATTTGCTGTTATTACTGCAAATTGAATTGGAATAATACATTTAAAAAATATATATTACTATATTACCTCCAGAAGTGTCCTAAAACAAAGCCTGCTGTAAATAGTTGTTTGGCTACTGGCTACACTGACCTTGGTGATGGGAGAAAAAAAAATCAAGACAAACTTTTTATGGTAGCTTTATGAAAGTAAATAGGTTGATTAAGTGGGGGCTTAGATTTTGTATTCTGTTGCACACCACAGAAATCTTTTCAACAAAAACACTTCAATTGCACATGCAGAATAAACAAATCCACTTGTCACAAACCCAAGAAAAATTACACCAATTGCTTTCATGTGTCCACGAGTAACAAAAGCAGGGTAAACTCAAGCAAAACATGAACAAACATGGTCATTAGTACAGTCAGTCTCTGTTAGCTCTACAATATACTTCTGCTACACACTTCTGCTTTCTCAAACTAAGGCACAGACACACGCATGCCTCAGATCATGGTTTGTATCAAAAATCTAACCTTCTCCATAGTAAGTCTTTCCCATCATGCACTTCCTTGTCACCTGCATCTCTCTGGGAACATAGATTCCGGTCTGCCAAGATGGTTTTCCAGCACACAAAGCCCACACACACACATTTGTTCTCAAACAGACACACACAAGCAAAGGCAGGCAGGGTGTGAAACGGAAACAGATGTGAGATGAATGTCCTGCCCTGAAGCAACTGGTACCGCCCATTCTACTCTCCCGTTCCCCAAGCCTCAACCACTGAGCTAACTGATAGCAGGTGGACTGTTTATTTACTGTCATGGTGGAAAATAACTGGCTCAGACCAGCAGGTGCTTCTTTCCAACTCATTCCAATGTAACAAATGCAACAAACCCCTTTAGAAAAGTCTTTTATGGCAGGGCTTAACAATAAGGATGTTTTCCGCTGGCTTAGTCAGGTCAGTGTTTTACTTGCCCATTTTTTACTTTCACTTCCCCCACCATAGAAAAATAAATAAATAAAAAGAAATTCTTCAAAAGGTCTGAAACAAACTCTTATGTGTAAGTATATGCAAACTCAGTTTTGCGCGTCAGTGTGTTGTGAAAAGTGCCACAATAATGGACAGTAATTCAAACCATATTCTGCCGCACAAAGTGAATTACTGTCATAATGGAGCAACAGTGTGAGTAGAATATTGCTGATTATATCTGCCTGAATAATAAAACATGCAGATTAATAGCAAAGGTATAGCAACAACCTGGCAGCCGGCTAGAAAGCCTTACCACCAACAATAACGGTATAGTAACAATCATTCATAAAGAGTTTAACAACTAATCAAGACTCAAAAGACAGAACCTCACAGCACACACTGTAGAGCAACACCTTGAGAACCATACAGAACACTTAAACAACAACTTAAGAACGACCAGAAAACCCCAATTGGCAATTGCATAGCAACACCATAAAGTAGTAACTACTTAAAACACTTTAGCAACACCATAAGAATCACTTAGATCACTCAAGTAACAACTAAATATCTAATCAGAACACTCATTTAGCAACTGCATAGCAACAACACTGCAACATTCTAAGAACAACTTAGAACACTTAAGCAACAGATAAAGAACCAATCAGAGCACCCCATTTAGTTAGTGCATTGTACCACCAAACCAACTGCTCAAAACAGTATTTCTCATCATAAAAACACCATAAGAACCACTCAGAACATCCCATTTAGTAGTTGCATAACAACACCTGTTACACACTGTTACAACACCTGTTGCATACTGTTTTTTTAATTCATTCAGCCGATCTCCGGGTCTGGTGGCAGCACTTTTAGCTTAGCTTAGCATAGATCACTGAATCTGACCATTAGCATCTCGCTCAAAAATGACCAAATAATTTTTCATTTTCAGTCTGTCTTAGTACACGATGTAACTACAGAAGTGAATAGGAAAAATATAGAAACTCTCAGTGCTACAGTCTAATCAGATTCGATGATCTATGCAAAGCTAAGCTAAAAGTGCTACCGCCAGACCCAGAGAACGTCTCAATGGATTTAAGAACGGTAAAACTCAACTATTTAACTCTAGGGGAGTTGGAAAATGAGCCTATTTTTTTAAAAAAAGCGGAGTGTTCTTTTAAAAAACACACAGAACACCCTAGCAACAGGATAGCTCACACCAAATACCCTACTATTCATTCGCTCATATCCTTGTATAACACCTTGTTTTTCAGTCTGACAGCATTTGAATGCTGTAACGATATCAACCTTCATATTCATCCGGAAGAAGGAGGCGGGAACCGGCGGACAATCAAAAACATTTTAATAACAAAATAAACACAAAACAGCGCACCAGCCCCTCACGGACGACTGGTGCGCATAAAATAAAAACCAAAACACAACTAAAAGCCCAGGCCTGGTCCTCTCTCGTCCTTCACTGTCGTCGCTCCAGTTTTATATCCTTCCATCTCCTCCATGGGCCTCGAGACCGGTGGGACGAACAGGTGTAGTTCATCTCCAATCACTCCCCCGGCCTCGCTCCCATGTCCCTCGGCCCCGCCCCACTCGTCACAAATGCATTATGCCATTTATTATTGAAAGCATCACAAACAATATGGATAAAGTATCCCTCGATATAATGTGAGCCCTAAAACAATACATAATGAAATATGTACTTTGAAGGGGAGTAGATGTGCTCTAAAGGTGATCTGTTAGAACACAAGTGCCGGAGGGACAGCATAATAAATGGATGCTCTTTGTGACAGGCAGTGTGCTATTGGCAGTGTAACAAATATGAAATCACGCCATGGCCTAGTTTCAAGGGAGAGATTACATATCCTACACCGGTCGCAAACAGAGAGAATACATCTCCAAGATCTGTCACAGACACAGTCCTGCTCTTAGAAAGATTATGGCACAAATATGTGTGAGAAGATTTTGACGGGGAAAAGCCACAGCAAAGTATGACAAACACAAAGGAAGGTAGTGTGTGTGAAGGGTTTTTTCTGTTGATTCAATTAATGTTTCAGAAATCATGTCAAACTTGTTCAATTTCAGCTAGTTGCTCCGCTAACGTAGTGGAGCAGCTTCTGTGTATAGACTACATATATAATACTCTCTTTTGTCCCATGGCTATTTTTTTTTCAAGCATTAGAGATACTAACTAAACTTTTTATTGTTTTGTTGTTTTTAAAATAAAGTATTATCTAAGATTAACCTAGCATAAGTAGATAATTTATAAAACAACAAATACTCCTATTTAAAGACTCATTTTCGCCTTTCCCAATAATCTATAATGTTTAATTTAATGTTTTTAACATAAAAGTGTGATTATTTGACAGTTTAAGTGCAATAAGACATGAAAGAACTTAGTTTAGTACTCGCATTGCCGTGTGACAATTCATACTTGGCCACTAATTCACCACAGTGTAAACTAGTTGCATTATCTTGTGAAATCAAGTTACGCTTCAACAATTAAAATGAAAATAATATTGATAAAATAAAAATTAAATTGAAAATATTGATACTAATTTAATTAAACATATACTTTCAATTAAAACCTATTTTGTCTTACCATAAATAATATAAATAATATTTAGCTTTGTACATAACATACTATGTAGCTCTGTTGCCACATCAATTCTGCAATTACAAAAAAAGTAAGGTCCCCTAACATTGTGAAACACAGGATGTGACATCATTTGGGTGCTTTCAGCAGCATGATGGGAAGGAAAGGGAATAACCTTATTTCAGTTTCTCAGTTGTTCAGCATTAGTCAAGCATAACTGCAACCCTATTACCCAAGTTATTGTAAGACTGATTTTTTTTTTTACATTTATGGTTTGAGTTTATAAACAAGTACAAAACAGACATAAAATAGCTACCCCTATTAAGAAATGTTTTATTTTTTACATTTGAACCCTTTTACCCATTTCATTATTATTATTATTATTATTATTAATTACTATAATTTTAATTTTAATATTTTTATGTGTGGAAAATCAGACAAACCAGGGTTTGAATTTGCATTTAGACATCCCAAACTTAAAAAGTAAAAGGATATTAAAAAAATATTAATATAAATATAAAAAATAAATGGTTATATAGCCTGAATACAATTTGGATAAAAGGCAAGGCAAGGCAAGGCAAGTTTATTTATATAGCACATTTCGTACACAATGGTAATTCAAAGTGCTTTACATAAAAGAAAGTAAAATAATAATGAAGAAAAATAATAACAAGAATAAAACAAGCAATTTTAAAACTTTTAAAATTATTAAAAAATTGACTTATTTAAAATGAATTTAAAACAGTTAGAAAATGATTTTACATAAAATAAAAAAACTGTGGAAATATAGTGCAATCAGTTCGGACATTGCACAGTTCTCATTCAATAAATGCACAGCTAAACAGATGAGTTTTAAGTCTAGATTTAAATGTGACTAGTGTTTTAGCACATCTGATCTCTTCTGGAAGCTGATTCCAACTGCGGGCAGCATAGTAACTAAAGGAGGACTCCCCTTGTTTTGTGTGAACCCTTGGTATTTCTAACTGACTCTATCCTAATGATCTGAGGTGTCTGTTAGGTTTATATTCAGTGAGGATATCTGAAATATATTTCGGTCCTAGGTCATTTATTGACTTATATACGAGTAAAAGTACTTTAAAATCAATCCTAAATGTAACTGGAAGCCAGTGTAAGGACCTGAGGACTGGTGTGATATGCTCAGATTTTCTTGTTCTAGTGAGAATCCTAGAAGCAGTGTTCTGGATGAGCTGCAGCTGTCTGATGGTCTTTGTGGGAAGGCTGGTGAGGAGCCCATTACAATAGTCCACCCTGCTGGTGATAAAGGCATGAACAAGTTTCTCCAAGTCTTGACTGGAAACAAATTCTTGCAATGTTTTTTAAATGATAGTATGCTGATGTAGTTACTGCGTTGACATGACTACTGAAACTAAGGTCTGTCTCCAGAATCACACCAAGATTCCTGACTTGATTTTTAGTTGTTTGACCCCTAGAGTTAAGGTATGCATTCACCTTGAACACTTCATCTTTGTTTCCAAACGCAATGATTTCAGTTTTTTCCTTGTTTAACTGAAGAAAGTTCTGGCACATCCAACTATTAATTTCATCAATGCATTGGCAGAGGGAGTCAATGGGGCTGTAGTCATTTGGAGATAAGGCTAGTAAAATCTGGGTATCATCAGCATAGCTGTGATAGGCAATTTGGTTCTTTCTCATTATTTGACTTAGTGGGAGCATATACAGGCTAAACAAGAGCGGTGCAAGAATTGACCCTTGTGGGACTCTGCATGTCATGGACGTCCACTTAGACTTATGCTCTCCTAGACTCACATAATAGCCTCTCCCTTCTAAGTATGACCTGGACCATTTGAGTACCATCCCAGAAAGCCCGACCCAGTTTTCCAGTCTCTGTAGAAGTATGTTATGATCGACAGTGTCAAACGCAGCACTGAGATCTAGCAATACCAGCACCGATATTTTGCCAGAGTCACAATTTAAGCGAATATCATTTATTATCTTAATGAGTGCTGTCTCTGTGCTGTGATGCGGTCGAAAACCAGATTGAAAATGGTCCAGGTATCCATTTGAGTTTAAGTATTTGTTCAGCCGATTAAAAACTACCTTTTCTATAATTTTGCCTATAAAAGGAAGATTAGATATTGGTCTAAAATTGCTCAAAATGGGGTTATCAAGATTGCTCTTTTTCAGGAGGGGCTTAACAACTGCAGTTTTTAAGGAGTTTGGAAATAAAAGCATCTGCCAAATGTATAAGTGTAGATGTCAAATAAATAGAAAATAAAACAGCTCATGCAAAATCTATTTATGAAAAATAAAAAAGGACCCGATTTTGTACCGTTTTTATAAAGTGCCATAAATATTCAAAAAGTACTTGATTGCATTTCTGTATTTCTTCCAGATCAGCATTACATCAGTCAAGCGGTGATGCTTTTAGAGCTAATACCATTTATATAATTACTTCAGAGGAAATCTGGCAGTTGGAGTATATTTATGATAATTGATCATTCTGCAACATTTCACGGCTGTCGGAGAATAGGGATGACAGCTTGAATTGTTGAGAAATTCAGAATGTGCCAGAGCAAGTCTCGTTTTACCACTTCCGCTTTCGAAACATGACCCATGCTCGGATGTCAAAACTAACACTATCGCTTGACGTAAGTATCAGGCAAAACTGTAACCTAGAAACCAAACATTATGCTTGGGATGCTTTGTTGAGCGTATCACAAATGCATTGGCAAAGTGTATCAGAAATGTGTCCTGAGGCCATAAATGAACGTGTGAGTGGATGGAGAAAGACAGTGGTCTCACGGTTAAGCCAGACTCATGTTTTCTCATGAGCGCTGAGGTAATCTGACCCCAGCGGCTCCCTTTAGCCTCCAGAGATCAGCTGCTGTCAGACCCACATATTTCCTGATTTTAATGCACCCATAATTATAATGATTTTTCAAAAAGCTGCACATGGGAGAAAGGCTTAATGTCATACTCTTATGCAATATGTGTGAGTTGTATGATATAGAATAGGAGAATGTTCACACAAAGCACAGTTTTATCTCCCAAGTCTGACTTTTTTTCTTTTAATTCTGAGTTTATACTTCACAATTCTGTGAAAATAATCTGAATCACAACATATTAAATGAGAATTCCATAAAATGAGAATTCAAAAATGTAAACTGGGAAATGTGAGAAAAAAAAAGTATGTATCTTGTAATTCTGACATTTTCCTCACAATTCTGAGAATATAATTCACAATTCTGACTTTTTTCTTGCAATTCTGAGTTTACGTTTTGCAATTCTGACTTTTTTGTCTCTCGATCATGAGTTTATATCCTGTAAATCTGACTTTTTTCCTATGATTCCGAGTTTGGATCTCACGGTTTTGACTCTTTTCCTTGTTTTTTTTTCTTCTTTTTCTTACAATTCTGACTTTTTTCTTGCAATTCAGAGTCAATACTTCAATTCTAACTTTCTTCTCACAAATCTCACACTTTTTTGTCTCAATTTTTAGTTTATATCTTGCCATTTTGACATTCTTCCCACAAATATGAGCTTGTGTTATAATAATTATAATAATTTGGAAATTGGAAATTGAAATTGATTGAACTGTGAAAAAATGTGTCAATTTTGATTTCAAGCTCGGCTAGTCACAGCCTTCAGTAATACTGTCCATTCCTCTTGAGACATTTAAAAGTTTATAAGTAAAAATGAACATCTGAAACAAATGAAAGTCAGTGTACCTGTCAAATGAACACATTCTGAGGAACACGGAGGTCGTATTTTTATTGAGTTGGTCACCCATGTGACCCTGGCCACTACAGACTACTCCCTTTCCCCAGAACAAACCCAGCTTTGTGCAATAAATAGACTGTTATATAACACGCAATGGCATCTCTGTCTTATTGATGAATGCTTGTGTTATGTAAGGCTGCCTGCCAGTTGTAACTCTCTGGGATACACTCCTGGCCCAACTCATATATGTCTGACAAATATCACATACATTGCACATAGCGGGAAACCTGTTAAGTGAAAGCATACTAAGGTTTTCGTATCATGACACACAGATCTGAAAGAGCCTCTTGGGATCTTTATGTTCTTGCTCAGTTCAACTTTATGTTCCTGTTGGTAATGTTAACCAACAGTCAAATAGCATTTATGCATTGTTTTTTGCAGAGTAAACAAGATTTTTTTCTTACTGAAAATCCTGTTTTACTGATAATATACAGTGACTCTACATTGTAACATACATAGAATAAATCATGTAAAATAATCAAATTGTACTGATTTTTTTTATTCATGTTAATTTGGAAGAAAAAATAATTATGTCTACACAGGATGATTTTAATTTCTGTATATATTTTGTAATGTATTAAACAATTGCCATAATTCAAAAAAATATATAATAATAATAATAAAAGTAAAATTAGTAGTAGTAATAGTAATGAGCAAGTGATTATACACATAAAAATGTGTATGCGTCCAAAAAGAAAAACAAAATTAATGCATATTTAAATATAATTTTTTATCTAATTTTAATCTACACACTGCACAAACATATATACATAATTATACATATATATATATACTGTATATAATTATTTTTTATTTCACATTAAGATCATGAAAATTTGGGGGGAAATTGCTTAATTTTCATGAGAAAAAAAAAAATCCAAATTCTCCAACAAGACAAAAAAAAAAAAATCTTATAAAAAAAATAATAAATCCAGAAAACCCAATCAACTCACCGAATCAACTCCCTTGATCAAATATACAATGTCTGTGCACAAAAAAATCACAAACCCATTACCTTTTTCTTCCCCTATATAAAGTAGAATGACCCAGAGAGTTAATTTCTGCCATCTGTGTTGAGGATGGCTTGACGTCAGTCCCTGTCTCCCCTCCACCCAACCTCCCCACTCTATCCCTTCGGTATTCTGGCACACTACTGAGGGAGGGTTACTGTCTATATGTCACACTGCTGTATTACACCCACAATGACTCATGCCCCAGTTACAGACACTAATTGATTACAGTGCAGAACCATTATACGGAAACCATACAGTATCTCAGCTCATAAATCACATCTCATCTCTCTCTCATCACATTATTAATAAGGCATCACTGAAAAGGAAGCCACAGTAATGTAAACTGAATTCACAAACTGGACAGGCATTCCTGAGCGCAAACAACAGCTGAGATTTGTTGTGTCAAATGTACAAGTACTAAATGCTGAAACATTAATGTCTGATATCAACTATTACTCCACTGAGCTAGTTCTCAAATAGCGCATCGGGATGGGTGTGTTTTTGTCTATTGAGCAGCGATGGGATGAGTCCTGGGTTACTGTGTCAGTGGGCAGCTGAGACCACATACTGACCAGAACAGATGCAGCTTTTGATCACACTGACAATAGTGAACAATCATACAGTTCACAGAGCGATGTAGAATCAGATACCATTTCCCTTAATTTGTCTTCTTGGTTTCAACCATACGTCATAGAGCAATCATTGTTTCAGGAGATGAGTTTCAGAGGGGAATTTTCAGTCCCTCACAACCACTGTTGCAATCGGTTTCAAGCGAATTTCCTGTTGTACTGTTCACTTTTGTGCTTCTTTCATTTCTCATCTTTGGATTGAAGACACAGGGTTTCAATTTGGCCAGCAGAGAGCTGCGGTGCTCAGAGTTGCGTCGTGAGACGTCAGAGATTTGATGGAACATGCATGACTCAAATCAGCCATTTAATTGTTCTTGTGAATTCCACCGCAGAGCGCCTGGAGTCCACTTGACAGAGAGCACAAGTGAGCGCAGATAAAAGAAGAGATGCTTTTATGGAGAAATCATATATACTGGACAATCTCCTTCATTTCAATTATTTCTCTTATAGACTGATGAGATGAAATGGAGCGCAAATTGACTAATAACATACAAAAACACCTTGATTTCTGCTGCTTTAGATCAATTAATCTGTGATAAACTGTAATAAATCCAAATATGAATCTCGACTCTACAGTTTGCGACTGTGGTTTCTGCAGTGTCCTTCTGTTGTTTCAATAGAAAAAACATTAACATAATTCAAAGTTACTGAAATTAGTAATTCAAGTAGATTGTGGATAATAAATTGCACAACAATTTAACCCTAAGTTTGTTCATCGGCAAAAATGACTCATGTTGATGTTCATTCTTGCATCAACAAACCTCCGTACCAGGGTTGCCAGGCTTGCTTCCTTCCAGGGTTTGCACCATTAAAACAGATTTTATTTAGGAAGCTAGCTAAAGCATTGTGTGCGAATGCATTTACCAAGAAAAGTGGCAATTCACAATAGTATAAGACCTTTTGCAATACGCTTGAGGCAAATGCTAAATAGCTAAAGAAAGATCAAACTCTGAGCAATAAAACATCCCTCCAGGTAATTTTTCCATACACAGTTTTTAGTTTAATCAATATGTAGCATATGAGAGTTAGTGAGAATAAACTCATGCAAGCAAAACTGACTGAACAAACAATAACATCAATGTGGTTGGCGGTTCATTATGAACAAATGGATGTCACGAAATGAACGCTCAGCACAAGAGAGTACACTAAACCCCAGAAGAGCGCTAACGCCCCAGAAGCAGCACACACACCCAGCATGACTTCTCAGCTTTTAAAGATTGCCACAGTTGTGGCATCTATTACATCTAATGATTCTGATGCAACACATTCAACATTGCACTAGTGTCAGTGCCATGAACCAATAAAACAACTGCTTTAAATACACAAAAAAGAAACCAATAAAAGATAGATCACTGCAGATCAAATTGTTTCCAGGCCATTAATGCAGCTCTGAAACTCTGTCACTTTAGCATGTGGTTAGCATTGACCGATTAAAGACAAGGTAGGTGATTTGGTCTAAAAAATGTTTTGTTATGCTGGTTAAAAGTCTCTTCACTTCCCAATAACAATCACTAAGTTAAGTGGTCTAAATGTACTTATATGTATTAATATCATCTGTGGAAGGCGTAGGACCATAAAATGTTCATCCAATCATATCTCTTGGTTCATGGGCTGTACCTGCCTGTCAACGTATGTATTTGCATAACGACGGAGCGAGAACAAAAGGCATTATTATTGTAATATTATGAGCTTTGTATTGTAATGTTTTCTCATCGGCGAAAGAGACATGAGGTAATCTGACAGCTCCACCATTGCCATGTCTCACCGTGTCGCTGGTTAGCTTCTGCTCTGCTTGTGCGCGGTCATGTGTTTTGAGGAGTAGTGGCTTTGGAGAGTGATTTGCATGGAGAGTGGGATCTTATGCTTTCAAAGCTAGCTTGCTATTGCTAGCCTAAACAAAATTGCCTACCATGCCTTAAGCACTGCTATTGTTATTAAATCATTATGTATTGTTACAACCACTCTGATACAATTGACTTTGGCCTACTTTTTATTACCAGAGTCAGATATTTTGACCAAGGAGGCAAGGGAGGCAGTGCCTCCAAAAAAAAAAAAAAAGTTGCTGTGATCGGCTAATTACCCTTTATTACGCTTGAAACTGGCCCGCTAATCAGCCTGAATGGGTGGAACTGATGGAAATAGATGGACTAATCACAAAGTACACAAAACTCACCCACACAGGAAACACCACTTCAGTCACATCCGAATCGAAATTAATTTGAAATGACTTGATATGATGATCCAAGAGTAAGCTGTTTAAGAAACCAATAAAATAGAAAGCTGCACATTGATACCTCTAATACTTTTTATTTTTATTTTTACTATAAAACATAAGAGTGAACATTTTGTGTTCTTTGTTTCATATTTATGCAATCATTTTGTTTAGTTTACAAATAAAGCTACTCAGTTTAAATTCTTCAAACTAGATGACATTTTGATATTAAAGTCACCATGAAAACAAAATGTTAAATTCTTATTTTTAATGGAATACTTTAGTGTTTATTATAAATAATATCCATGCACTTTATAATTTGTTTTTTAATTCATCTGTCCTCGTAATCTTTAATCAAAAACATTAACCTCCCCTCCCACTCAGAACAACTCATCTTCTCTTCCGGTCATGGGCTATTCTTTCATGAATATGTCTAAACCTGATGGAGGGACCTCAGTCATTCAGGCAGTTTCTCTCTCTCTCTCTTTCTCACAGTACGTTTTGTGCATTTGATCATCATCATCTTCATGAATAAATAAAATATTTCTTCATGCTAGGGTGTCGGCGGTGAATCCAGTGGAGAGAAATTCCCTCACAACTAACTGCAAACTAGCATTCAGATCTGCCTTCATTTTATTAGCAACGCCCCAACGTCCAACCAATTCCCAAAGAATGAAATCAAGTCCGGCCCCCTCATTTCAGATGCCATTTCACTCAGATAGACGTCACAGTAGAGAAAAAGACAATCGCTACTTCCGTTTCATGCCGACTTTAAAAACTCAACCTGGATGAGACTTTGATGTAACTTGGTTTAAAAAATGCAGTATAGTCTTTGTTGCAAGTAAACATTATTTCATTAACCTAGAAACTGTCTAAACTCAAATATTACAGGAATTTATTCTTGACTAAAAGCAGATATGGAAATTTGTCTGCTCATTTCACCAAACTTGACTGTTTATAAATCTACAAATGATTCAAGTACTCACAATTTTTCCTGGAAAGTTATCGTGTCAGTCTTGTTTACTCAGGAAGTTCTTCTGGTGACTTTAACGTCAACTTCTCTTATGCTAATAATCACTGGTTTGAAAACACGTTAGCCACAGAGCTATCAATTACCAAAAAAGGATAAAGCAAGCCGGAAGAAAGATTCTGCAAAATCAAAATGACAAAAACTGAAACAACACCAGATGGAAGCGAGATGCAATCTTTGGGTTTTTCTGAGAATGTTCTCTGAGATTTGAGACCTAGATCTTGAACAGGAAGATTTTCATTTCATCTCAAAACCTCAAACGGCAAACCACGCTCATCCTCGATGTCAAACGTGGCTCAGAATACCATGGTGACAGGATTACAAATCTGGGACTGACGGCTGTCACTAGAGGGTATGAAATAGATTATGGATGGGATGAAACGATGGCTAATGTACAGTGTTCCAGCTCAGACAGGAATCAGCACCGTCTTTCTGTGGTTCTAACTCATTGGTGGTGTACAGGAACTTGCCTACGTCAGAAACAAGATGTAGGTCACAGACTAGATATCCAGCACGCTGCATTTAAAGTCTTGCATTACACAAGACATCAAACGTGGCCTAAGGAGCATCGTTTAAATTTTTTTAACTAATACTTTGTCCAAAAAAGAACAATATATCATCATTTACTCACTGTCACGTTGTGCTTCTCTTTGGTAGACCACAAAAGAAGATGTTAGGACGAATGCATCTTTTTTCCAAGCAGTGGAAGTGAATGGTGAGCAGGAATTGTCAAAATCCAAAAATGACAAAAAGTGCCATAAAAGTGCTTTAAATGCAGACCATGTGTAGGGAAAATATAAAAAGTCAGTAGTCACTCATAATAGTTTTCTTTCACATCCCTCTCAAATCTACGGAGCCTTGCAATATGAAAAATAAATAAATAAATATACTTAGTTAAAATGTGATAAAATAAAACAAGCTGAGGGAACAAATTCCCAAATGTACAGGCTTAATTCTGTGCGTATTGAATATCACCCATTAGTGATGTAAATTTTGCCGTCTTGATGTGATAATATACGTGAACGTTAATGAGATCAGTCTCTAATGAGTCTTATGTCATTTTATGAGTGTGACAGTTCTTGCACCCATTCACTTTTATTGTATTTAAAAGAGCAGCATGAACACTCTACTAAATTTCTTAATTTAAGAAATTCACTAATTAAAAAAATAATAATAATAAAGTTTGGAATGACGCGAGAGTGAGTAAATGATAACACAGAGAGTGAACTATTCGTTAAGACCAGACCTGCTGGGTTACCAGTACAACCTATTATCACATTTCTTCATGCACGTTCAATCACATACTTCCGCTTAATTTCCTTTCTTTTTTTGCTACGACATGATACAAGGCGTACCAAGGGACAAGTGCTTAGACTTGAGTTACATCCAGCTTGAGTGCTGGATCAGGGAGACAAAAAGATAAGAGGCCTTTTACTTTAAGTAATAGCGCTTAGAAGGATTTTAATTATGACAGGTTGTGAAGATTGGCAATGAGCTTGAGGTGAAAAAGTGGGACAAAGCTTTATGAGGATGAATGTGCAGACACAGCATCAGGTTATCTGGGTGAAGTCGTTCTGCATTATGACTAATTACTAAATCACTCAAGGTCAGAGTTTTTCCTCTTATCTCTGACAGAAGTCACATTATCTCAATAAACCACTGAGCTTCATTGAAGTCTCAATTAGTTATGTGTCTATAGGCCTATATAAACAAAACTACTCATCTTTCTAGTCCAGAGCCTACAAAGCAAGAACCTTTTAGCCTCAAACTAAATTTATTTGCAAGTTATTCACATGGTAACTATCTTGTATCTTAAAGGCATAGATCACCCAAAAATGAAAGTTCTGTCATTAATTACTCATCCTCATGTCGTTCCAACCCCCTAAGACCTTCATTCATCTTCAGAACACAAATTAAGAAATTTTGATGAAACCCAAGAGCTCTCTGACCCTGCATAGACAGCCACACAACTGACACATTCAAAGCCCAGAAAGGTAGTAAGGACATCTTTAAAATAGTTCATGTGACATTAGTGGTTCAACCTTAATATTATGAAGCTACGAGAATACTTCTTGTGTGCTAAGAAATTTCTTCTCTTCCGTGTCAGTCTTCAACGCGCATATATTCTCACATATATTCTTAATGAATGGAAACATAAGATTTTTACAAAAAAATTAAAAAAATAAGCATGGACTTCGACACCTAAACCAAATCCTCAGTGGGGTGTAAGCACTTTTGCAGCATAATTTACAAGCTATTTACAATGCAGTTAACTTGCAAGCATTTTTGCTCTCTTTTGGCACTCTGTGAATATTAATTTTGGCCCCTGGCCAAAGTCTTTATATTTATGCACACTACACAAGATACAAAAAGGAGTGAAGCATTGTGTAAAGTCAAATTTTTACCATGTTTATGAAGTTCAGAGTGTTCCAGGCATATGGGTTTCATCATTTCTGGATGAACGGATTGTATGTATTGGAAATGAGCGTGAAGGTGTCACATGATGAGCTTCAAACAATCACATTTGTCCAAGGCTTTGTACGCTCATGGCCCAAAACTGACCCTAGATGGCTTGCTTTGTTGTGCCACAGTGCAAACATCAGGAGAAACAATGAGTGGCAGTGTTTCAGTCAATAGCAGCCTCAAAACAGAGGACTTTTGATTTGGCTTGGGCCAGCGTTGATGGTGGGCGACTGTATAGCAGATCTGTTTTTGTCATAAAAGGTCCCATGAGAGGTAGGGGCATGGCCTGGCCCCTATTAAAACTGTTGTTTGCAGTCACATGGCCCGCTTGCCCTGACAATGCATGTCTGTGTACTGTGAACATTTCTGTATACATGTGAGAGCAGAGCTGCTAATGAGAAAACGTCTATTAAGGAAAAACAGATTGAAGAAAGGGAAACAGTGTACAAACTCAAGTTCTGAGCCTAACAGTCTTCGTTTGTCTACAACCCTTTAACCGCAGCTGCTGTCAAATAAAAAATACAAACGAGGTCTCATGGACCTCAAGAGTGACGTGTTGCTAATCTGTCTAGCTGTCTGCTTTGGTTGTGTGTAATGTTCAAATTCAGGCTTTGATAAGATATGAGCCGTTTTGAGGCACAGCAGATTTCTGAAGGGAGGGGTTGGTTTATCTCTGCGTTAGCGCTAGCTGCTGCACTTAGCTGGGGTGTGATTTCACTATTCACTGTAAACACAGACTGTGAGGGGGAGTAGCGGCACAAAACTGGCTGGAATGATGCTTATGAAGGGTTGTCAGATAGGAACATACCTGACTTTGAAGCATTGTGCAATACTAGCTCTATCCATACCAGTTAGCACTTATTTCGCCATGAAATAATTTTCTGTAACAATCAATATTATGTCAGTGCTGCTGATCAATCAATATCTTGACAGTACTGGCTGATAGTGTTACCAGTCTAAAAGTGCGGTCACGTTAGCGAAATTCCGAACTCAACAAAGATCCATTGTCAATAATGTAGCAATGGATAAAACAATGAAGTCACTGTCGAACTGAGCAGCTTTCTGTTGTCAACACAGGCGAATTTGCGTGACCAACTTAAACCCATTGGCCAATAACTCAAAATTCCTTGAATTTCTATCCATTTCACCTGATGTCATGCATTACTGTTTCTAGATACAAACACTCCCTCGAATCGTAAAGGCAAAGAACAAGCTGGGCTAATATGCAATTTGCATTATATTTCTGGAAACACTTGATCCTAACCTTTATTTCAATACTGAAACTTCATGGTGGATATCATCAAATGGATATAATGCCAGTTTATACAACCCGAATTCCGGAAAAGTTGGGACGTTTTTTAAATTTTAATAAAATGAAAACTAAAAGACTTTCAAATCACATGAGCCAATATTTTATTCACAATAGAACATAGATAACATAGCAAATGTTTAAACTGAGAAAGTTTACAATTTTATGCACAAAATGAGCTCATTTCAATTTTGATTTCTGCTACAGGTCTCAAAATAGTTGGGACGGGGCATGTTTACCATGGTGTAGCATCTCCTTTTCTTTTCAAAACAGTTTGAAGACGTCTGGGCATTGAGGCTATGAGTTGCTGGAGTTTTGCTGTTGGAATTTGGTCCCATTCTTGCCTTATATAGATTTCCAGCTGCTGAAGAGTTCGTGGTCGTCTTTGACGTATTTTTCGTTTAATGATGCGCCAAATGTTCTCTATAGGTGAAAGATCTGGACTGCAGGCAGGCTAGGTTAGCACCCGGACTCTTCTACGACGAAGCCATGCTGTTGTTATAGCTGCAGTATGTGGTTTTGCATTGTCCTGCTGAAATAAACGAGGCCTTCCCTGAAATAGACGTTGTTTGGAGGGAAGCATATGTTGCTCTAAAACCTTTATATACCTTTCAGCATTCACAGAGCCTTCCAAAACATGCAAGCTGCCCATACCGTATGCACTTATGCACCCCCATACCATCAGAGATGCTGGCTTTTGAACTGAACGCTGATAACATGCTGGAAGGTCTCCCTCCTCTTTAGCCCGGAGGACACGGCGTCCGTGATTTCCAACAAGAATGTCAAATTTGGACTCGTCTGACCATAAAACACTATTCCACTTTGAAATAGTCCATTTTAAATGAGCCTTGGCCCACAGGACACGACGGCGCTTCTGGACCATGTTCACATATGGCTTCCTTTTTGCATGATAGAGCTTTAGTTGGCATCTGCTGATGGCACGGCGGATTGTGTTTACCGACAGTGGTTTCTGAAAGTATTCCTGGGCCCATTTAGTAATGTCATTGACACAATCATGCCGATGAGTGATGCAGTGTCGTCTGAGAGCCCGAAGACCACGGGCATCCAATAAAGGTCTCCGGCCTTGTCCCTTACGCACAGAGATTTCTCCAGTTTCTCTGAATCTTTTGATGATGTTATGCACTGTAGATGATGAGATTTGCAAAGCCTTTGCAATTTGACGTTGAGGAACATTGTTTTTAAAGTTTTCCACAATTTTTTTACGCAGTCTTTCACAGATTGGAGAGCCTCTGCCCATCTTTACTTCTGAGAGACTCTGCTTCTCTAAGACAAAGCTTTTATAGCTAATCATGTTACAGACCTGATATCAATTAACTTAATTAATCACTAGATGTTCTCCCAGCTGAATCTTTTCAAAACTACTTGCTTTTTTAGCCATTTGTTGCCCCCGTGCCAACTTTTTTGAGACCTGTAGCAGGCATTAAATTTTAAATGAGCTAATTAAGTGGATAAAAGTGGATAATTTCTCAGTTTAAACATTTGCTACGTTATCTATGTTCTATTGTGAATAAAATATTGGCTCATGTGATTTGAAATTCCTTTAGTTTTCATTTGATTAAAATTTAAAAAACGTCCCAACTTTTCCGGAATTCGGGTTGTACATAAAATGGAATTCACACAAGATTACTGAAATGTAGATTAAGATTTAATGAGATTAAAAACTTTTAAAAGATTAATAGAGTGTTTTCTTCCATATTGTGAAGTTAATCTAACTGAAATTGTAGGGTGGTCACTTAATGCAATCCATCAATTGTTGATTAGATCTGAATGCCAGTTTGCAGTTGATTTTTAAAATGGGGCTGGATTTAACTGGATAAAATTGATTGGAGAAAAATCTGTTAAACATCACCAGAAAATCGACTTGATTAAGATGACATTTTGATTAAAAATTACAAAAATGATGAGGTCCAAACATTAAAACACACACACACACACACACACATCAGATCAATGAGATCAATAAGATGGATTTAGAAAACCAAAAGGGCAAATTTCCAATTCATGCTGACTGAAAAATATTGATACTCTTGCACGTCAAAGATTTGTATCTAATAAACTGCTCTCTAGAATGTAAATGTCCCTCCCCCAATACCATATGCAACAACTCGCAAGCAGCAAGTCATTTTTCACTGCTGAGACTTTATTAAAACCTAATGATATGAGCTGTTTGACACGTCCCACCACAACTTCCTGTTTTAATAGGAAAAAATATATGACAACTTTTTTGGAACCTGGAACACTCCCCTATGCATTAAACATATAGCAATATGTTTGCATAGCGGATCATCTAACTTTAATAAGTTCAGCCTGATTGTTTGACAACATTAGTCAGGTTGGACAGACTCAGGCCCTGTGCATCGTGTGGAGCATCGTTGTGTTCGTTCGTTGTTCATAACAGCGGTCATATGACTGAAGGAGAGCTCATGGGGTGGTGGCACCCCTCCACCTCCCCCTCAGTCATATGACCACTGTTATGGCCATGCAAACGAATACAATGATGCACTGTGCGTACTGAGAACAGAAAAGATGACCCTCTTAGCTCATCTACCCTTGGTCACACACATACACAAATACTTTAAGATGTTTCTCAGAAAAACCAGAAGAAAAACTGCATCGCTCAGAGGTGCTCTTTCATATTTAGTTTTTTTAAGCATAATATAAATTTTTTAAAAATCTGTAATATCAACCAATAAATATAGTACAAATAGACTGTACAGTATATCCCTAGTCATTTTCTTAGGACAGAAATAAAGATAAAAACTACAAAAATTATTAGGAAGCAGCTAATATTCAATGTTTTCATGTGGTTTGTGATTTGTTTCCTATTAGGTGTGATGCCAATACTTTACATCAGACTTTCTCAATTCATTCCTACAAATGGCATAATCCCTAACAGTATAATCTGTATGAAAATACCTCTCAGTTTATCAAACTCTGACTGATACATTAAAATCTGCTTTATGCCATTATTGGTTGAGGTTCACGAAAGCAGAAAATGTGATTAATTAACCGCAAGTGTAGAACTTCATGTAATTAAATAGCAAATGAGCCAGTCGATATGCTAGATTTCAGAATATGTCATGATGATGCATTACGGTATTATGGGATTTTTATTTTATTTTATTCCAGGTATTGTTAAAGCTCCTAAAACCACTTCCCCTGGTGACATGTGTACACAAAAAGATGCAAACGCCTCTGAGTCCCTCTTCCGTACCTGCTGACCTAGATAAGAGTATGTGTCTCCTCTTCCTGCCAAGCTCTATTTCCGAGTGATAGAGCCAGACGTCGCATGCAGCCATGCTTGACCAATGAATGCCATAAATGGCTCATCCAAGTCATTCACCTTTACACCTGTTTCAAAACATGATGCGCCTATCATTTGCAAATGAGTGTCCATTTTTCTGGTAAATTCTGTTGATGTTTAAACACTTTCAACTATCCCAATTTAATATGTAGAGGCGAATAAAAGTGAGCCATTTGTTTATTAACAGATACAATTTTGGATTTTAATTATGTATTATTGAGTAAATGTTATATTTAACATTAATATTCTTATCTATAAAGTCCAATAGACTATTGTTTCCATAGCCAAAATAGTTATTTCATTTCAGTTCTCGAACTTACTTCCTTCTGTACACCTCAACACAGTATTGTGAAACCATTCTGTTAAATGCAAAACTGCTGTGAAACAAATTGCTGATAACAACGACTGTACACAAAAGCCAGTGCTGAGTCGACCCATCGGACGAAATGTGATCTTGACTACAGAATTTACAGTCGGATCCGTTTCATTCTGCTGATGTCATGACAACAGTGCTTTTATGCCAAATCACTTAGCTTTGTAAATGAACACGCATAAGGTGCAATAAGCAGACATGTAAAGGTGATACAGACACAAACTTGCATTTATGGGAAAGTGGTGTCAGAGAAAATGCCAGTTTTCTTAATTCTTTTGACTTGTGGCATTTAAGTAACCCACATGGAAAGAACCTATATAAACATATGTTTTAATTTAGGTTTTGATATAAGTTTTTAATATATGTGACATATATAAAATTGGCTGGTTTCCTATATTATATGTACATATATGTACATAAATCGCAGGTTATGATGCAATCGTTAGACTATTTTTACAAAAACTGTTTCTACGGGGCCACAACATAAGATACAAGGGGCCTTTTATAAATTTTCATGTTTCTTTAGAAATAATGAATGGATTAAAAAGGGAGTCTTTGAACGCCTCAGATGTAAAGTTATTCGCTGTCAAAGTGACGCAAAAATTAATGGGAGTCAATGGAATGCTAACAGCAGGTGGGGGTCCGCTAATCAATGGCGGCGCCCAGGGATGCTTCAATAAAATATGAAACCCTGCCCCCCCTGCTTTCAGGTTAACTCATAGACAGTAAAAGAAATGGACACAGCGACCCCATTGGAACTCAATTGAGACAAGTGAAGCCCATTTTTAGCGATTTTTAGCACTTCCGTTTCTGACGTGCAGACTCAAACGAAGCTTGATGACGTCAGCAACCTGTCTGACAGATGTAAATCTTCTAGTAGCTGTGCGTGAAAACTGCCATCGTTAATCTTGCAGAGACGGCTAGCTTGAGCGGGGAGTTCTTTGGCGTGAGTGAGCAGGAGTAAGTATTCTGATTAATTATTTTGTATAGTATTTTAAAATGTAACGCCAGGGCTTGTATCTATGGGCTTCTCTCTTGACGTCTCCCCGATTGCCTGCGAGCTTCTCCTCCTGTCTGTACGGTAATTTCTCTACTGTGCGACAGAGAGTCGAGTGGTTATGATGCAATCATTAGCCTATTTTTACAAAAACTGTTTCTACGGGGCCATAATGTAACATAGAAGGTAATGGAGCCCTTTATACATTGCCGTGTATCTTTAGAAATAAATAATGGACAAATGGAGTCTTTAAATACCTCAGATGTAAAGTTATTCGCTGTCAAAGTGACGCCAAAATGAATGGGCGTCAATGGGAATGCTAACGCAAGTGAAGTTCTGCTACAAGATGGCGGCACGCAGCCGACTTCAAATCCCGGTCGACTTCCTTCCCGCCTGGGTTAACTGAAGCGCTGTCTTCTTCTTTTGAACTGAATCAGGAGAGATGTAATACAGTCTTGCGCTACAGCGCCACACTGGTCAAACTGCATTATTGCAGGCTCTCACATTAGGTAGATACGAGATCAAACCACTACTCAAAAACATTTGCCGACAATTTGTTTTATCGTCGATGTTGTCGATAATGTCGACTAATTGTTTCAGCCCTAGTATATATATACTAAAGTCAATATTTTACAGAGAGTCATCTGCTTTCACATCTCCCAACTGCTCAAAATCATCTATTAACGGCGCAATAAACTGATTACACAATACTAGAATGCAAAACAAAAGCACCCCAAAACAGAAACTCAAAGAGAAATTAAAGACTTTGCTTTACACAAAAAAACAACTTTAGATTTTCTTACCTGACTGGTACTTCTTGCTCTGACTCCAAATATATTATCATATATGTGCATATATGTTGTATATATGCAGTATATATGTCATATAAACTGCATATACAAGGAGCTTTCATATATGCGCATATATCCTCATATAGGTTCTTTCCAGCCAGAATATAATTTTGCACAAACACAACTGACATTTACATTGAAAAATGTAAAAATGTAGTATACATAAATTGCTTCTTTTTTTTTTTACAGGTCAGTAAAGTGTAAATTTATACATTGTTTATTATCTATGATCAAGAATCTAAGGCCTGTTCAGAAAGGAAATGACATTGCTCAATATTCTGATTTCTTAAAAATGGCCTGTTTTTTTAGTACATAGTAACCTGTCTGTTCCACTAATGGCAACACTACGGGCAACTTTTCTCCCAGACCATTTGAGCTTGTCTTACTTTAAATCGAACATATCTTTAAACCTTAACAGGCTCGGATGTAACCTATATCATATAGAATTCCACAGTGCTTCTTACAAATCATTTAGCTCTTGGATATAGCTAATGACTTGTTTCAATTCAAACAAAGGGCCTCTCTCACATGTGTTTCCATAAAACAAGGGCCTGGTCACCTCCTGACCCCAAACTTGTCAGAGGGTCAGATTTTCCATGCTCTCACTGAGAAAAGCCCTTTCAGTTGACTTCAGCGAATATTCCAATTCCAGCCAATCTATGTCAGAAGACAAGTCTTGCACAATATGCATGCTGCATTTTTTCAGTATGATATCACTTAAAGCTGAAACGAGAGATTACTATTTGTCAAATGTGAGATTACAATGATCAATCTGACCCTTCATGTTGTTCCAAACCTGTCTGAGTTAATTCCATGGAACACAAAAGGAAACATTTGAAATAATGTACTAGTTCTAAAAATTACAGTAAATGGGGACTGGAACCTCAAAAAGGGAAAAGTGCCATGAAAGTTAAATTAAGGTGCTCAGTTTGATCTGTTTTCTGAACCCTTTACAGCTTTGAAGTAGCACTGATGTCTGAATCATGAATGACTCTGTTGAGTTAAGATTGTTTATGAATCAGTTAATTGTAAAAATGGTTTAAATGATTCAGTCGCTTTTCATTGTAAGTGGATTTAAAATAGCTACCAGAACAATCGTTTGTTACAAATAAGTCTTAATTCTGAAAGTGAAGTTTAAAGTTGTTTTGTCCTTTTTGAGTCATTAGTATATGTTTAAGTAGCATCCTTGTAACACGCCACACATTTGAGCTGTAAAAATACCACCATTTGTTTTTAACACCATTAAAGATCTGACTAACCCACAAACCTTTAAAAATGTCGCACATCTGACTTCAAAACAGTCAGGAGCCACAAACAATACACCAGAAATGATAAATAAAATGAATTACTGTTTTAATAAGTAGTACCCTTTAGAAACTGTATCCTCAATGGCAGATGTGGGATTTGTCCTGAGCATTAATGAACAGCTGCCTGTCAGTGCATGTAAGGTCACCACCAGCGAGGTGTTTTGCCAAACCCCAGTTATGATCATTCAAGCATTCACTCCGAAAGTAGCATGTGTATATTTTGGCATTTTCCTCTCAAGAATGTTCCTATCATTGTTGAACTTTGAGTAAAATATCTTTCTCCTCATTATTTTCCTGCATCCCGTTCTAAAATGGACAGGATTTTTAGTCTCTATTACTTATGTAGCACAACCTCACAAACTAAACAATCTGAGTCTGAATTCAACATATCTTCAATGACAGAAATATACTAAATAATAAATGTAATGACTTTCTTTTGTAAAATATAAATTAAGATCAAACCTGAATGCATGCATGCTTTGCTATCTTTGCTGCAAGCTCCGGTACTTTTAAAACATGACCCAAATGCATAACAATCTGACGTTCAGTGAGGTTTTGTTTATGGCACGATTTCAATTCACAGCCGATGATGAGCTACCTAGAAAACAAAGCCTAGCGAGTTAAGCTATGAAGTTTATTTTTAACCATCATCATTCGAGTCTAAGCTTCCATTGTGATCATTTTGTTGTTGACGTTTATAGTGTTTGAATTTCACTGACACTGATGCCTGTGTTTTGACGTCTATAATTATCCTTGCGTTGTTATAAGCAAATGAGCAGCAGTATCAAAATGAGAGTAAGCCTCCCATAACGGTCATCAGATCAGATGACAACTCAGGATGTACAAATATTAACTGATACTTAGCTGATGTTGCACAATCATCCTGCAGTTTGGTCAGTTTGTGGGCTGTAGGGGGTGGAGCGCTAGCAGTATCTGCTCATCTTTGCATAGTCTGTGTTTTCTTGTCTTTGTGAGTACCAAAGCATCTTTACTGTATTATCACTCTATTGAGCAACACCAGTGCCACTGTGCTGTAATGAAGTGAACTTAGCTAGCATAACTGCTCGCCAGCCTTCCCAGAGGACAATTACACTGCTCTGTAATAGCTTGGGAGTTCTCAGCTATGTTTTATTGAAGTATCAACTTTGACCATTGCTTAAAGGTTCTTTAGCATGGACAAATGTTCTTTGAATAAAAAATTCTAATACTTAGAAAAAAATATTTTAGGAACTGTTCACTCAAAGGTTATTTGGGGAACCCAAAATGGTTCTTGAATGGAATCGGTGTAACATTTCCCTGTTTTAAAAGTGTCAAATGTGAATCTTGTTAAGGTAAAGTGTAAAAGCAATAATATCAATGTGGACACTCTCTCAAATTAATTTGTATTAGAAGAATGTGATGGGAAATTACTGAGTTCACATTGATACTTCTGAATTTAGCATTTAGGCAAATCGGAGCACGGTCCGAGGTGCTGCTGAGAAACTTGATAGGGTATAAGCGCAGAATTATTAAAGTCTTTTACTCTAGAGGAGCAAACTCTCTTTACTCAAGAGAGGCAATTTGTTTTCCCTATAATCTCTTTGCCATCATGAAGAAACAACTGAGACTTTAATGAGATTTAATTTGTAATGGGTCAGTGGGCCTTCCTGTGCATCCATTCCTTTGCTTGTGGCGGGTTCATGCAGGATATATTTGATCTTTGTCTCTCCTTTCGTTCTGTGTACTGCATCAACCTCCGCCCCTCTTCCCCTACTATCCACCATTATACCCCCCACTCCAGCCACCTAAACCCCTCCCTGTGCAGGTTCCCTCGCACACATGCACACACAACCCTGTCACCAGGCTATGCCGCCCTAGTTGCCCTAATAATAATCCTTGGAATTTTTAATTAATGCAAAAATGCTTCAAATGACACTTACTGGGAAAGGAAAAGAAAGGGGGGCTGCCTTCAGGAGGACCACAAACTCTGCTGCTCCACACACATTGACACGATCAATGGGGAACGAACGTGTCGTTGGTTAACGTGGAGCAGTGGGAGTCAAAGATCAGCAGGAGTGTGGCCGAAAAGAGAAAATTGACAAGCGGCTTGCCAGCAGAAACAGCAACCCTGTCCCTGTCTCTCCATGGGGTGTGTGCCTTATTCAGCTCCTTCTATATTCACCAGCCAGCAGAGAGTGGCATGAACACACTACACCTAGTGTACTTCCCCATTGGAGATTGAATAATATGTGACTGCTTAACATTGCACAAGCCGCATATCACTAGATATGATACATGGGTAAGGCATAAAAGATGTTTAGTCCTCAATCATGTACTCGTTAGCCAAATCAGGGCTCAGGAGAGCTGCTTTAGCATCCTCCTTGAGCATCCCCTCACCGAGGGGGAGGAAAATACCATTCTGCTACCCGAGGTGCTAAACACGCTCATGTTCACCTTCCCAAGCCAAAAACAAACCCAAGGACTCTACCGGAGAAGCTACCATTGGTGTAACAACAGGAATAAGGGTGTATGGAAAGAAGACTAAAAAAAAAGGAAAAAAGGCTTCCTCACCGTTTCACTGCTTGCCGTCCATTCACCAGCAACACTGCAGACAAACATTCGCTTGGGAGGCAGAGGGAGCACGCGATCCGTCCCTTTAGTCCTGAATCACCAACATCCTCAGATCAGCCAGAATCTCATCTCACACATGCACTCATTCAATGGCACTCTTTCGTTGTATTGTGCTCTCTCCTCCTTTTATAATTGTCAGTGTGCTATTTCCTCTCTTGTTAGCTCCAAGGCAGTTAAGAGACACTGCAGCGATGGGGGAGGAGGGTGTGTGTGTGTGTGTGTGCTTGTGTTCGTGAGTGAGTGAGGGAGTATGAGAGCAATGGAGGGAGGAGTCAGTGGGGATAGAGGAGAAGAGAGGGGAAACAGCTAGTAAGCAAGCTTAAATCCTAAGGAAAAAGAGAATGCAGAATGGGGTGCTGAGAGAAAATACAAGGCGTATATCGCATTGAATGATGGGTATGAAAAGAGAATAAGGAGGGTTAGCTTTGTGATTCCAAGATATGGCAGATGTTCTGCAGCCCTGCTGATTCCCTCAGCCAGCTGCAAGAGTCAGTCCACAACAAGGGTTGATTGCGATTTCATTGATGGCTGAAAGAGCTTGCAGGAAGACAATACAGAACGAGAGATAGAGGAAGTTGAAGGGGAGGGAGGAGATGACGGCAAGGGACCAGGAGGGGGTTGGATATGCTGCTTCTGTGCCAACCATTTCTGTGACAGAAGGACCACTTCCTCTGCAGCCATTGGTCCCCTGCTTGTACAGATAGATGTGCTGACAAATAAAATATCCAGCAGGGGCTAGTGGGTGATTGGAGCATGTTCCCCTCCCACCCCCGGTTGAGGCAACAAGATTCTGCCTCACCCCAGGCAACTGAGGACCACAACCAGTGCTTCTGTGCCTTGCATCGCAAACAACACTTCACAAATACTAACATCTACATGTTTTGTTGCACTAGACATTCAGGAAGGGGGAGGGAACAGAAAGGTGCAACCCATTCTTGTCTTTTCAAGTACATTTACGCATTGTAGGTTTTGGGGATATTTCAGTAGTCTAAAGATTTCACTTGCCATAAGGAGAAATCAGTAGGCTTAGTGTGACCCAATAAGTGACAATTAATTATCTGCCTTCAACATAAATCTTAGGCTGATGATACACAAGGCAACTTTTTGAGCAGTGTTGCTTTGGCACATTGATGGCAATACTCAATACTGCCCAAAAAGTTTAGGAGTACAACAGCTTGTCACTGGGGAAGTACTCTTAATGGGTCATCTTTGTACCTCTAAAAGGTTATCTGAAGTACCGTATTTCTAGGTAGAAAAGGTATACGTTTGTCAGTTTAAGTGTACTGTCCCATCGGTAAGCCCCGCCCACCTTAGTTACTGTTGCCAGCTCTGACAAACAAACGGAGTTGCTAACTGTCTTACAATGACAGCTCTCAGTGTGAAAAGCTTGTCCCTATATCTTTTTGATAAATGTTGGACACAGGAGGACCACCATTCAAGTGGAGGGTTATATAAAAGATTTAAAAATTAAAAGTGTGGGTATTAATTTGGAAGCGAGGGTTTACAGATCACAATGCAATTGGGAGAAGCCTTATGTTACGTTCGTCACAATCGCAGATCCACATCCTGGATCAACACTGATCATGTATCGCAGGGTACGATTAAATAAATTTACACTTAACCAGTTTAATATGAGGAGACAGTGAAATGTAGACCTTCGTTTATGTGTTTTTGCCATACACTGTACAAGAGGCGAGAACACTCCACTATATGGGTTTGTATGGACTCACTAAGTTTAACGTTAGCTACTTTTAGCCAGAGATACCTTGATGACAAGATGACATTAATGTTTTTGTCTTCATTGGGATTGGGGGTGAATGCTTCAGGACATTTTTCTCTGTTTTGTTTGTGTTTAATAAATAGAATAACATAAATTCAAGTGCCTATCACCTCAGAATCTCAGAACCTCAGATACCTGGAATCACTGTTACAAGTACCACAGGCACATCGATTTATTAAGCATAAACCCTATAAAAACGATGCGAGCTTCGGATCTTCCAATGTTTCTCTATGGCACTGAAACCTACAGATGTCAGAGTTCTGCTCCCCATGCAACTGAAACTCGACCGCCATTGGCTCATCTGCGTTCACTATACTCAAATGTTCTCTACCTACATGGTGGTCTCTTTGTTAAGTCTCTTTTGTAGGTCTCTGTGGCAGTGACTGACCTGTGGTCTGTGTCATGTGGGCATCAGTGGATGATTAATGAACAAACTCTCACACCTTATTTTATCAGATTGTGCCGCTTCCCTGTCATGTTACACAACATGGAAAAAAAGACATACATACATACATTTCATTCTATCGCCAGACGACAGCAACGTGATTTCAATGGATAATTCACTACAAGGAAACAGGAAATGAAATATGAAATATCATTGAGACCAATTTGCATAAAAATTTGTAAAAATAAACATACAGTACATAAACTTTTTTCTTTTTTTTTCTTTGCAGTTCTCCTGCCTCCTACCTTTCTTCCTCCCCCGATTACCTAATTTTGGCCTAATTCTAAGGCTTTGCATGTATTCTTCATGCAAAGTACAATCCCATTGCCAAAAAAAAAAAATGTTAAAAGAGGTATTGATTAAAAATATAGTTGATTTTATGCTTGAAACATATAGGTGCAGATAATGTAAATCGAAGGACTATCAGGTGCAAAGTAAACATATAAAGACATTAGTGTTACAAGAAAAGAAGTTACTGAAACATTTAGTATATGTGGTAAACAAGATTTTGGTGGGAAATGGTGGGGAATTTTGAATGCACATGAACATCTCATGATAAACTTGTGTGGTATTAAAATTACATCTGTGCAACCATAATGATCACACCTCCCTAATCAGTATATATAACTGGATAGGGAGGGAGGGCTTCAGTTCTGCGGCTCTCTGCCTGTCTGTGATGGGAAAGTGCCCAAGTATCAGTGTGTGCTTTTTTCCACCAAAAAGCAGCATGATTACAAATGTGATATTGATTTTATAAAGCAGTTAAATAAACACATTTTTTTATTTATTTAGACAATTATGTTTTAGACACAATATTGACTATTTCCAATTTGTGTCTCTGAGCAACATGATGCTATTTTGTTGCTGAATGACTTAAGCATTTAAATGATTCGGTTCAATCGCAATGACTCACTTATTAACAGTGGCTTGCTGCCACCTACTGGCAGTTATAATTTTACATTTAAATCATCTTACATTTTTTTTTAAATGTTTATAATATAATTACAAATATCAGTATTCAACATTTTATGTTTAAAATATCAAAACAGTATTAATGCATGTGTAACTGCAGGTTAAATACATTTATGTCCTGCATTAAACAGTGCTAGGGCTGCATTTACTGCATATCTACAAATCCGATCTTTTGACCATACCCGATTTTTTGGCCTCTCTGTTTACATTCAATAGACACGACTGTTATACGATAGACTATCTGTTGTTTACATAGTTCCCGCCCAAAATGATTGTGAGTAATTGCACATGGTTGATCCTCGGGTTTTGAATGGCTGTGCTATTAAAATTATTTATATAATTCACGTTGAGTGGCCATTTGGCTATTATTTGCCAGCAATTTTTTTACGTTTCCATCTCAGTAAAATGCGAGCACATACAGCACAACGGCATTAACATGCTATCTTTTCCAGGCAAACGTGTCGCCCTCGCGTTGGGAGTTCTGCAGGGAATCAGATATGTGTGTTTAGACGTAGGCCGGATGTCCAGAGTATCTGATTTAAAACCACATTTGGAAACGGCTCAGATCGGATGGGAAAAAATTGGATCTTGTGTGGATTTTTGTGTTTACACATGTGCATTAAATTCTGACCTGTGTCAGATGTGGGCAAAAAATCTGATTTTTTTCTGCCAGTGGTAACGCTGTCTAAATTCCCCTTTTCTAATGCAGCTTCTGTGTTTTCTCTGCATTGCAAAGATTAATTTTATCAATACTGATTCTATTTGCTTGGTAACAGCCCAAATGACTTATTATTCTAATTGACTGATCCAATTTAAGAATTTGACTGAAAAGATGATGCACACTTTTAGAAAAAAATAAAATAGCTTTATGACGAATAAAAATCTATTTAAACTTGTTTCTATTTGAACTAATTTCTATCACTTCTGTGAACTGATCACCACACAGAAGAATATAAAAAAATCAGTCCATCAACCAAAATACCATCTAATTATCATTATCGATAAAATCCTAGAAAACAATGAATTTTTAGAAACAATATATTCTTTGTCAACATCGCATACCTCTAATATATTTAACGTTTTGTTTATAAAAAAATTTAAATAAATGTGAGAAGTGCACGAAAAAATGTCTGTGCATGTCCCTGTGTTGTTGGGTTTGCTTACATGCGTTCTGGGTGAGATGTGATGGTACATTTCTATAAACAGCTCTCCTGTGGGAGGAGTGATGTATGCGCAGTCTGTCCATGCAGGCAAAGGAAAAGTTTGGCACTTGAAAAATGCTTTGCAAACTATCATGTCACGCAACAGTGTCAGATTGGCCCTTGCATCTCCATGAAATAGCAGGTAACATGAGTTTATGTACTGTATAATTTAAGTGTTTTGAATACAGCATTTCATCTGATCTCACAATGCATCAAAATTCATGTGGGCCACATTTTCATATTTCGTTTTCTTCAATCACATATAAATAGCAAATGCATGCCTAATCTGCTCATGCACGCTGGGATTCAGTTCACAACAGCAGTCTTTGCACGGATATTGCTAAAGGTTCAATTCCGATTGGTTCAGCTGTTTATTTAATTAGAGCTATTCAAGACCCATGTGTTCAGTTGCTTGCACCATGTTTAATAGTTACAAGCTTTCAATGCTTTACAGCCACACTGGCCTAGTGAACCTGTGGTTGTGCTGTGTGCATGACGGATACAGGGTCGCACTGCAAGGGTTTCAGGGGAAATAGATGTCACAGATGCAAGACATGACCTCGGGCTTATGTGTGTCTTATCAGATCATAGCAAGCAAAAAATTACATTGAAAAATATTACACAAATACGACATTAGAGGCACTTTTTTAGATACGGTTGGTGTCAAACTAGGCAGCAACTACTGAGCAATACCTTCATTTAGGGTAAATTTGCATGCACGTTGATGCACATTTAATGCTTGCTGCTAGAATAATATAATAATAATAATACAAAATACAAAATTAAAACAGACATCAGGGTTTTATCTGGACATTTTGGTACCAAGGTTGGCAAAAATGTGCAAACCTCATATAAGATGAATAGTTTTGTAATGAAAATAATGTAATATTTCTGCTCGTACAGTTTCAGTCTTGGGGTTTTACACATTTCACCGTTCTTGTACTAAGCATTTCTGCATTCTGTATGTGATTCCACATAATTATAGCTGTCTCTGTGCCCTCTGTTTGTCTGTCTCTCTCATTCTCCATCTTCCCCCTCTCTCTTTCTGTCTGTCTCCGCGCCTCTCTCGCTGCTTCCTGTCTCCCTAATCCGTAATCCTGTGAAAATCGGTCAGGCGAAACAGGGCGGCTTTGATCAGGCTCTTATATCAACGGTGGATTCTGTGTCAGCTCACCCGGATCCCACAGAACCCTGGAGCCCTGGCGCAGGAGCTCCTGACAGCAGCTCATCAACCCAGCCCAGACACCCTCATTCGAAAGGACTTATGATGCGTAACAACTACAGCATATGGGTCATTTGCCATTGGATTTCTCATTATTATACAGACTAATTTAGGGATACTGTAATGTTTAAAGACCCCCTAAAATTACTAATTACGACAGTGAATTCCAATCACTTAAAGTGTAGGGGGCTCTAAATTCGCAAAAATACTCAAAACTACATACATCTGCTTTCAGTCCTTTAAAACATTATAATGTTGTTGTTTTTTTGCTTTTGTGTTTTCCATAGAAAACAAGGATCAGTCAGAATTATTTTTACTGTAATCAAAATTGTGAGTTGATTTAGTTCAACTGTTCTTGAACCCAGAATACGCTTTAATATTCATCTGCTGGAGCAGCCAGGTTCTCTGTTTGTGATTTGCACCGGTCTCAATCCCTTTGTGAGTCTGGTGTTGAGTAGCTTTGCTCACCCAGGGAGTGCAGACTTTCCACTTCCTGCGCAGTGATATCTCACACCCTGACGGGTAACCAGGGTGCCCATTTGACATGGGCAGTAACTTTATACTCACAGGACGTGAAGTTAGCAAAGCCAGACATCTTATCTTGTGAGTGAAGCACAGTATTGGGTTTGTTGTGTGTTTAAAAGTGATCTGTTTTATATCAACAATACAGCGAGGTTTTACCGAGCCATATTTATGGGCCAAATTTCTCTTGTCACAGAGCTGAACTGACCAGAATATTCTATAAATAAATACATATATTCTCAGCACTGACTTCACTTTTCTGAATAACCGAGGTGATCCCAAGGTGATTTTTAGTGTATCATATTCCCTCAATTTCACACAGGTGGTTTAGCAGAAGTAACAACCTTTATTTTATTGTTTGCATATAATGTATGTGAATATATATATATATATATATATATACACACACACACACACACATTTACACAATTATTATTATTTTTTTTTTTACATAAGTGCCTCTTGGTTTTGCAGGTGCATGAGAACTGTAATCAGGTTCTTTGAATCAGTAAGAGTGCATGAGCATAGGTGTGCCCCAGCACTGCACAGGAAGTACAGCATCTGATAGTCAACCACCTAGATGAGCTTCTATCTCTTCCATCTCTTTCTGCAATTTCAGCAACTAATAGCGATACCGTCAACACTATGGGTTTTTTCCATTTAAGACTTAAAACTGATTAACAGTGAGCGGCGCAAGTGTACTAATGGGTATGGATGTCCAGTGATGCCTGTTGATTCAGATGAGGTTCATTTTGTCAGCGGGTAATAAAGAAATAATTTTTTTATTCATTTTTTTTTTTTTAAAGCTGCCATGAAATTAATATTCATCCTATTTTGTCAATGCATATTATAAATCTTATTGTGAACGATTAATCTGGACTCTCATTCTGACGGCACCCATTCACTGCAGAGGATCCACTGGTGAACAAGTGATGCAATGCAAAATTTCTCCAAATTTGTTCTGATGAAGAAACAAACTCATCTACATCTTGGATGGCCTGAGGTGGAGTACATTTTCGGCTAATTAAAAATTTGGGTGAACTATTCCTTAACATTGTATATAACACATACAAAAAATGAACATTTTATAATCTGTTACAGTCGGATATACATCATGATATGGGGGGGGAAAATAATCTGTCACTACTCTGTAGAATGTCCCTAAATGCGCTTGTTGGCGACATAAGAGAAACTTTAAAGCTCCCTGTAAAAATCATCTTTCGGTTAGATGATTTACCTAAAAATTTAAGAAGCTGTAATGTGAATATTTTTTTATTGTTAAAAAAATACACTTTTTTAATATATATTTTTTTTTACAGTAAAATAACACAAAAGTAATATTTCTTTTGTTTAATATTCCCACATTTCTTTCTAGTTTAAATGACTCTAGTTACTGCAGGGTGAATACATCACAACCATCTGGAAGTCATGATGCACTGGATAGGTTGTATATATCTAGGAAAATGTGAACATTGTATTCACCCACACTTCTTAATCATTCCCTGGCCGGATTGTTTGTGAAGCTTGAGTATTTCTTTCACTGGCACGCCATCTAATGGTTATAAATGATACTGAAAAGGCACAAGAGGAAGTGCACATGTTCTTTATACATAATAAATGTCACAAAAGATGTCCTAAGCAGCTTAAATAAAGAACATTAAACTATCACACTCATGCACTCATTTAAATATTCAAGGGGCTGTAAAAATGCTTCCCAAATAAAAACATCTGAGACCAGAGGTTTAAAAATGGCCAGCAGTTATTTGCACTGTGTATATAGCGATAGAGGATATTTACACTAAGTGCAAATAGTTAAAGATTCTGTTTACACTGTTAAAATAGCAGGATTTTCTGCTATTTATACTAGTCTACTTTTTGCAGATAGTGGCAATAATCTGCACATCAGTGGCCCTATTGTAGTACATTATAAAACAGTATGCAATAATAACTTATTGAGTGTACATTTTAATTCAAATTATTAAATGGATGCCACCTTATTGGGACAATAATATCCTCCCTACACCTACCCGATACTTTATTTTTAACTTTTTGATTATTTCCTTCATTTTTATTGAAAATAAATGCTTTTCCGATGTGATTTGAAATTTGAAAAGAGAGAAAAAAGTTAGCCAAAAAGGCAGATTCGATCACGTCAAAATGAGTACAACACACGTTTTACCATCTGTGCCACTGAAGCTGAAGACTGTTAACTGTCTTCTGTAATGTTGATTAGACCAAATCACGCGTTGGTGAGCGGGGTTAGTGTAAATAGCCTCTGCCAACAAGGCGGGCTATTTGCACTTAGTGTAAATAGACACTTGGTTAAAAATGTATATTATTAGTTCTTGAAACACTACTATTGTTTCTGTGATACTTAGGATTTGAGGTTTGATGTGTAACTGTTTGTGCTACTATCAATGACACCTCAAATCATACAGTTTAGAGAGGATTTATTTTCAGCAGGTGGATGATAGAATATCTGAAATATAAAATCACATAGACTCAAACTGAATTTCATACATGTATTAAGATCATTTTTTCATGTTTTTTGGTCAAATAAAAAGGGTAGGGGGAGTTCAAGGCCATATGCAAAGCAGGACTAGATGAGACACACCTAAGAATCAATAGTCCACTGACTCTGGGCAGTGTCTCTCTAAGCAACTGTTGTGGTTACAAGGACAGGTTGGGAATAATCTCTGGGAACAACAGCTCCTTGCAGATTTTTGTAATCCCAGGCTGAAGCCCCCCGGGGGGGATTAATCCGACTCCTCTCTATACCTTACACAAAGACCCTGTCACTGAGCTCCTGGACTGAGGAAAATAAGAATAATGGCCCTTTACTGTAGTTTTGACTTTGAATTAGCAGGAGATCGCCATTGCGTCCTTTTATTGACTTATTGACTGAATAACTGATAATTTACCCGATGCACAAAATGTTTTCAGGAAAAAACAGCGTAATCGGTGTACCATGTGTTTAGTATAACCTCTGCCATACAGCCAAAAATAGTGGCCCATAAATAAACCTGAAACATCTGAAGCAAAAAACTTCCTGTGACCCGAGCCAAAAATGCTCTTCGAATGAATTAATAGAATTGTGTTGCAGATGTAATGGCAATATTGTTAATAAAAAACAAAATGACTGTTAAAATTGTTAATACATAAGCATGGGATTTCATATACAGATTCTGTAATTGACTGAATGTAAAAAATAATTTAGAACAAAACCAAACAGTCTTGTACACTGGCAAATAAAGTATGTCTTTAAAAAAAAAAAAAAAAAAGCTAAATCGTCTCATGCATCTTTGTGTGTGATCAATAAAAATGCGAAGCTTGCAATTTACATTCTTATTAAAAATATAACAAAAATCAAATTTAACATTACCTTTATATAAATACATAAAATAGCACAAAAAATTATAATTCACACATATGTATAAAATAGGTATATCTGTATAAATATCTATTTAAAAAATAAAATAAAAACATATTTATAAAATAATAATTTGCCATTATTTATTTTGTTTAAGAAATGAGAAAATGATTTAAAGAGGATCACAGACTCAAAGCTAACATCATTTGCATCTTCCTGGCCTTTTTCACATTTGTTCTTTTTAAAGGGATAGTTCACCCAAAAATTGTAAATCTGTCATTAATTACTCACTCTCATGTTGTTGCAAACCCGTAATACCTCCGTTCATCTTCAGAAGACAAATTAAGATATTTTTGATGAAATATGAGAGCTCTCTGACCCTGCATAGACAGCAACACAACTGAAATGTTCCCAGATCCAGAAACGTAGCAAGGACATCGGTACAACAGTCCATGTGAGATCAGTAGCTCAACTAAAATTTTGCGAAGCTAGAATAGAACTATTCTTCCGCCATTTTGGAGAGCACCAAAGTGCATGTACGCACTTTCCCCAGACAACGTAATCAGCACTGTTTACATTCTGGGGAAAGGCTAGCACAGCATGCACAAGGGTAGCCTACTCTCCAAAATGGTGGAAGATGTTAACTTGGGGAGAAGAAATGTATAATAAATTATGTTATTTTTGTTTTCTTTGCACACAAAAAGTATTCTCGTAGCTAAGCAAAATTGAAGTTGACCCACTTATGTCACATGGACTATTTTAAAGATGTCTTTACTACCTTTCTGGGCTTTGAACGTGTCATTTGTGTGGCTGTCTATGCAGGGTGAGAGAGCTCTTGGATTTCATCAAAATATCTTAATTTGTGTTCTGAAGATGAAGGTCTTAGGGGTTTGGAACGACATGAGGACGAGTAATTAATTACATAATTTTCATTTTGGGTGATCTATGCCTTTAAACATATGCCTACTGTATTATTTGAGCCGAGCCAATCACGAGGCGCGTGTGGAAGCTGCAGTACTGCATGTGACCGCGTGGCAGAGCGTGTCCCTTCAGTCTCATCTGTGTGGGCAAACGCGTGCACGCGCACGCGCACGCGCACTCCTCTGGCAGAGGCGACAGTCGCGCGCTCGCCACAGAAAACAAAGCTATCCGTGCGCTTCCATTACGAACCCATCACACACAGCTCTCTCTGCATGCACACCCAAGATGGGTTTGCAGCTCATCTGAGGGCCTTTGAAAGCGGGGCCTGTTGCGAGGGAAGCCAGCCAGCTGAAGTCAGCCAAACGTTTCGGTTTTCCCCCGGACTGCTTTTGTTTCTTTGCCGCGACTAGCAGCACAGCCACAATCATTGTCATTTCTGCTGCGAGCTGCCGAAGGAAAACACATCGCCATGTTGTTAACGGAGGGGGCTCAGTGAAGAAGGCGAGATCGTGAGCGTGTGGAGGAGATAATCTCGTCGTTTGAGCCGAACCCGAGTCCTCAGCTGCTGCCTGACTGACTGACTGACTGACATGGCGGAGCAGAGCTACTCCTGGTGAGTGCCAGCAAATATTACCATTCAGACACAAAACACTGACATTCAGTGCGCTTTAACGCTCATATGGCCACTGTCAGCGTCTAAAAGGTGTGCTTTCACCTCAGTTTCGATGTTAACACCGCAGCATTGCGCTCAGGTGATAGGTTTGAGGCGTATTTTGGGTCTAATGTAAGTTTAGCCCATTAGCTCTCTTATATACGGTTTGGCGTTTTAATCTCAACCGCCATCAAGCCAGCCACTAAATTAATCCGTTTTACCTTACGAATGATTTATTTACAAATCCTTCTGCTATTAATAACGCATATTTCCCGTCGTGTGCGTGTGTGTTTATGTGGTTGATTCTGTGGTGACACAAAGGGAAATGCAGTGCGCTAACGTGCTAACACCACCAGTGCAATCTGAAACATGATCATAATGTCATTTGATTTGTATCATTATTTCGTCTTTAGAAACTGTTGTAGTAGCCGGTAATCGTAGATTGGGTCGTGCTTGCGGTGCTTGTTTAGCTCATTAGTTGCTCTAATCCAGTCTTTAAGGAAGAGAGCAGTGTATATGCAAGACACGGTCTGTGTTTAATAAGCCCAGGGAAGCTGACTAACGTTACATAGTTTGGCGTATTATAATTCTAAATGAGATGACCTAAAATGCTCTCTAGGTAGACGGCACTCCTGGTTTAGAGACGCAGGGTGTAATGTGTAAACAAGATATTCAACTCTTGTGAAATGAGAGTCCCACATTTTAACTCTTGGTTGATTTGAATGATAACATATGCCTCACTCTTCACCTGTGTCAGGTTTTCAGTTTCACTGAGATAAAGCTGGAGATAAATTGTGTGAAAATGTGTGAAATGTTTTAGACCACCAAGTTGATGTCTGCCAAGTTTTGGGCCTATATTAAGAAGTTATCTAAATATATGTGCATTTATCATGATTTGCACAATTTGATTTGTGTATCATGTGTAATATTTAAAACACAAAATAATTAATATTATAAATTACATAATATAAAATTACAAATTTGTGTATATGTAATGTTATATACTGTATAAGTTTTATGTAATTTTAAGTTTTAGTACACTTTTATATTTCAGTTAAGTTAATTGTTATAATCAGATATTACTTAATGTAATGTTACTTTTTAACACACATACATTATTAGATTAAATCATGCTATTACAATATTCTGTTATACAGTACATATTTAAAAATGTTATATATATATATATATGTGTGTGTGTGTGTATGTATGTGTGTTTGTATATATATATGTATATATATATATATAAAATTAAAATAACACTCACTTTAGGGACTTTAGTGAAAATTAAGTTTTAGTTTTTTTATCATTTGTTACTTAATTATACAAAATAAAACCAACTAAACACAAAAATATAGCAAATAAAATCTTGTATAATTTTCTTTTTTGTATGTTTGTGTTTATAATGTTTGTAAATCCATTCTTTTTTCCAGTTCCATTTTTGCCCTGAAGATAGCATAAGATGCTGACATCTAAGGCAGTAAAAATAAACTATAACATGGAAAAAATACATGACACATTTAAAAGTTAAATAATAGATTAATTGATGTATACTGTGTTTATATAATTATCTATTTTAAAACTTATTTAAAACATATTTACAATAAAAGTTCGAAAATACTGTTCAGAAGTTAATCATTGTGTTTATAAGGTAAAAAGTGGAGTCTGTATATCTGAAACTGATAGAAGAAAATTTTTTTTGTATGTGTATGTGTTCATAACTGTCTGCATCTCTAATATCTTGGCTGGGCAGTATTGAATGATGTTTACTTTGCCTGAAGAGTCATGGTATTGATCTTAAGTTGTCAGCCAGAAGATCGCCATGATTTGCCTGCAGTTGTTCTTGACTAAAGCAGCAGTTGAAGTACACTTGACTTTATCAGTGAACTGTAACACTGACTTATATCTGCTGCTAGGGCTGGACCAGATTATTCGAATATTCTTTCGGTGGGTTGGCATTCAATTTTAAATTTTGAGTCGCACACATACACAAACACACACATAAACACACGTTAGTTTTTGTGAAAAGTGGGTACATCCCATAGGCGTAATGGTTTTTATACTGTACAAACTATATATTCTATGGCCATAACCCTCACAGGAAACTTTGTGCATTTTTACCTACTCAAAAAAACTCATTCTGTATGATTTGTAAGCATTTTGAAAAATGGGTATATGGGTTATGTCCTCATAAGTCACCCTCTCCTTGTAATACCTGTGTCATACCCATGTCATTATACAGAGTTGTGTCCTGATATGTCACAAAAACATGTACACACACACACACACACACACATATATATATGTATATATATATATATATATATATATATATATATATATATATATATATATATATATATATATATATATATATATATATATATATATAAAATTTCGAACATTGGCAACCCCAGAAATGGTTCTCATTCAGCCTTGAATATGAATCGGCCATGAGTGAACGTCATGATTCAAAAATGCCGAAGACCTCAGCTGTATGGGAGCACTATAGATTGAGTGAGGACAAGACAAAGGCAGTGTGCCAAATATGCGATTTGAAACTGTCCTGCCACAACAGCACATCAAGTGAAAAATCACCTGAGTTCTGTAAGTAGTAAGCTATAGTATATTGTTGGTGTAAAAAAATTAGCTGCTTTTATCAGCCTTGTTAATCGGTAATTTTACACATGATGAAAACATGCTCTTAACGTTAATTTGCTTGGAAAATACTTGTGAACACGGCAAAAAAAGTATAGTAGCCCAGCCTAATAATAATGTCTATATTAAAAGTATTGCTCTTAACAGACCTGTGTGCTTCGTGTCACTAGTGCAGTGTTCGTTCTCGGAGCATATAAGCCCTGTCTGCGTGAGACGCACCGCTTCCGGCTCGCGCCGTTCTGTAGTTTATTACAAGATTATTCTTTCTGAACATGTCTGAAACCAGAATGCAACACTGCTCTCCCTTGGGTCTGCAGCTACACACCCGCCACGCATGAAGTCGATTAGATGAACTGTTCTCAAATTAATATAAATGCAAACAGACAGACACACCGATATTCCTGCCTTTATTACACCGTCTACAGTCGTGGCCAAAAGTTTTGAGAATTACATAAATATTAGTTTTCAAAAAGTTTGCTGCTAAACTGCTTTTAGATCTTTGTTTCAGTTGTTTCTGTGATGTACTGAAATATAATTACAAGCACTTCATACGTTTCAAAGGCTTTTATCGACAATTACATGACAATTACATGAAAATTTCAACATTCTGTTCACCCTCCTTTTAACATGTCAGGTTTGCCATTCTAACCCAATCAGCCTGACATAATGATCTCCAGCCTTGTGCCCTTCAACATTCTCACCTGAGTTAACAAGACGATTACTGAAATGATCTCAGCAGGTCCTTTAATGACAGCAATGAAATGCAGTTGAAAGGTTTTTTGGGATTAAGTTAATTTGCATGGCAAAGAAGGATTATGCAATTCATCTGATCACTATTTATAACATTCTGGAGTAAATGAAAATTACTATTATAAAAACTTAAGCTGCAACTTTTCCAATTTCCAATATTTTTGTAATTCTCAAAACTTTTGGCCACGACTGTACACAGGATTCAACAGTTATGTCGTGCCACATCTGTCCAAATTCTGTCTATAAGGTACGCGACAAAGCGACCATTGAAAATCATTTGAAATTGAGTCAGTATGTAATAATTAGAGCGCAGCAGCAGTTTACTGTCGGGAATTTGTCAGCTATGCCACATCCAGACAGCATATAGGTTCTGTATTGTATTTTGTAGACTGCATTAGAGAGAAGAATATGTTCAGCCTTGATAACTACCAAAGATTCGAAGCTCAAAAAATGGTATTCGGACCAGCCCTACCTGCTACTGTAATGCACACAAATATGAGACACATGTACACAACAGCTGATATTTATTCAGTGACCTCATGCCACATTCTCATTTTTAGAGTAGATTGAGTAATTTGCATGTAATTGTTGACCTCATGGCTGTATGTGAACAAGTAATTGTCTTACACCAATCCATTTAAATGAACAATGTCAACTAAGCAAGCTCTTTTGTCATTAATAGGCTATTGTCTTCATTTTGATGAAGTATGTCTACTTTAATCAATAGTTTTCAAAATGCATTAGCTTGGTATATGTAAAAGGGCACAAAATTTGTTTGATATTTGAAATAAGTTAAATCCTTTTAATCCTGTTTTTTCTTCATAATCGAACCATGGGTCCTTCTGCCTAGAATACGTCTGTAATCTGTATCTTAACAAATGTTCACAGAACACAAGTGTGACAACATTGTAGTAGACCATTGACTACAGTGAACCATTTTTGCCTCTTAAAAGGTTTGTTTGATATCTACAAAATCTCAGGTCTTAAGATGTGCTTACTTAGAAAGTATGAATTTTGAACTAGTGAGATTTGTAATGAGCAGAGCTTTTTGTTCTTGCACTTTGTCTAGGTGTAGAACTGGATAAATGTTTACGAGGGTTATGGTGATGGCTGGTAAATCTATGTTAAAGTCTCTTATATTAAGATATAAAATACCACAGACTTGGAAATGTGAAAACTCTGCACATGCATTTGTTTTTCTGTGCACATTAGCCCCGTTTCACCGCAGGAACTTTCCCCAGGAACTAGGGGACTTTAGCAGTCCACTGCAGGAGATGGCGCCTTTTTGAAAATCTGCATCGTCGATTTCAGAGACTTTGAGCTCCAGAGACTTCGAGGATGCAAGTCCAAAATTTTCATACATGGTAGTGAGAAACGCGTGCAGACCTACGTCACCAGACTATTTGCCTAATCTTCACAGTAGCAACAGGTCTGGGGGATAAAAAGTTCCTGGCACAAATTGTTCCAGGTAATCTTGGTGGAAAAGCGCCTATTGATAACTGATTTTGTCTGACTTGAAGATATAATTATTTCGATTCAAGTGTGCATTTTTGCTTCTATACATCAGCTTTCTTCTGTCAATCTGAGACTTTTGACAGGTCACCCCACCATAGTGGTTGGCTGAGTAAATTCACCCACCACAGCACTGCACAAGTACCAGCAATTTTAGAAAGTCAAAGACATAATAACATGTACCCAACATTTATTTAATGCTGTAGTAAGCTAATAGTGGGATGAAATGGGTCACGTTAAAAGTATTGATAGTTAAAGAAACACATTTCACAATTATTTGATTTAAGTTACAATCTTTGTTTAATTTGATTATGGTATCATGACAGGTAGTATACATCAGATAATGCTGAAAACTATAGAGGAAGCCCTGTCATTTTCTGTGTTACTATAATATTAAAGGTTAATTAACAACTGATTAGTATAAAACATTTACATTAAGTTGAGTACAAACATTATTCAAGCATTAAATATTGAAGAACAAGCAATCTGTCATGACACAGAGATTCAATAAAATACTTGTTTTGAATTTTGTAATAAAATTGACTGATTTTGAAAGCAGCGAGGCCTTGTTTCATATCTAAAGTACAGGATTGGAACAGAGGCACAATACTAATGTTAGTGGAGTTTTGTACATGCATTGACTGAAAAGGTCATAGACTGAAAGGTTGATTGGGATTTAAGAATCCTTATCTGTTCATTAAAATGAGAATCTATTAAAATCAATATTTTCAACCCAGCCCTATTGATAGTCTTTTGCATATCTTTCTCATAGTCTTCTTCAGAAAAACAGCAGTTATGATTATCAGTGCATTAACATTTTCAGTGATTATGCATGTTGTAAGGCGTGTAATTTTAGCTCAGGTAACTTGTATAATGCAACATTGTCGCATTGCATGTGCCACTTGATTTGCTTGAAGTGGATGAAAATGTGAAAACTGTGGCTTGATTTTAAGGCAACATAAAAAAAAGAGCTGAATGAATGCAGCGCATGTCTGCTGAACGTAGTTTTAAACCGAGTATTTTTATTTTGCCTTGCGACTCACAGTAAAGCAAGTATTTGTTTAACTTGACAGTTCGCTGAAGGAGCGTCAACACATGCATGTGTGTCAAATAGACAGTGCAGCAATTCTGACTTAGAGATATATTTTGCATCCAAAAGTGGAAGTACACAAAAATCTCTTCCCCTATTTTACAACACCATAGACTGCAGTAAAAAGTGTGCTGTAGCAACTTTTATGAAGACAGAGGCTAATCAGGAATTCACTAAAAATAAATAAATAAATAAACATAAATTGATATGTTTAGTTTTTTCATCTCTTCTTTATCAAAAACATACCAAACCGTGACCTCAAAACAAAGTACGCACTGAACTGTTGTTTTTGTGTGTAATTACTTTCTTAAAGGGATAGTTCACCCAAAAATGAAAATTCTGTCATTTACTCACCCTCATGCCGTTCCAAACCTTGTATGAGTTGCTTTCTTATGTTGAACATAAAAGAAGATATTTTGAAGATTGCTGGTAGTCAAACATTTGGTGGGTCCAATTGACTTCCATAGTATTCCTTTTAGGGCTGGATCAGAATATTTGATTATTAGAGAGAAGAATATGTTGATTACTACTGAAGCTTTGAAGCCCAAAAAATGGTAGTCGGACCAGCCCTAATTTCTTTTCCTACTGTGAAGGAATTTCCCTTGTGGTAGGGGTGGGATTTGATGCCAATTGCACGATTCAATTCTCATTCACAAGGTTGAGATTTGAGTCGATTCCCGATTTGATTCGATTCATTATCGACAGTTTTGCATATATATCAGGTACGCATGCAAAATTTTCTCAATAAAATAAAAATTACAAAAGATCTGGAATGTACTTTTGATACTTGGGAACTCATCTTTGAAAGTGCTTTAAGGTTTTCATTTAATAGTAGATAGATTAATGCAGTTCAATATTATACATAGAGTATATTATACACCTGAAAGATTACACAAGATCAGTGATTCGTATTCATAATATTGCCCTAGATGTAAAACAGGTACATTATTGCATATGTTTTGGAATTGTTCTGAACTTAAAATTTATTGGAGAAAATTAATACAAACTATTGACAAAATTACTAATGTCAAGCTTCCATATGACCCGAGATTTATCTTATTGGGGGATGAATGAATTCTTCAACCTGATCAAAGGAAGATTTTATGTTTAGTTAAGATGGCTCTGATAGCAGCAAAGAAATGTATAGCTATACAATGGAAATCAGAAGAACCACCAAGGCCTATTGTATGGCTTGGAGAACTTTCGTCCTATGTGCCTGTTGAAAAAGTAATGTTTAATCTGAAAAAAGTCAATCAATGTTTGTGACAAAGTTATTTCATACGTAAATAATTTGGATGTTACATTGACTGAACATGCTGATGTGATAATGTTACCCTTCTTGACTTTAATTTCTTTATTATCAGAATTATGTATTTTATTTATTTTCTTTTTTATTTGTCTTTTTCCTTTTTTCTTATTTTACACCGCACGCAACCCAATGCCTCGCAATGATGTTCATTTAAGTGCTGTGTCTAGTGAGGATGGGATGGGGGTGGAAGGGTGGTTAGAAAAGAATGTTTACTTGTAAATTATACTGATTCTGTAAATTGCTGATGGGAAAATAATAAAAATATTGATTAAAAAAAGAAATCTCTTAACTAATGCTGTAAAATATACATGAGTCAGTTGGTACTACAGGACTATAATATTGAAGGTTAAAATTGACAGATTTTTTAGGCTATACAACATAATAGCTAGGGCTGGGTACCGAACATCGATGCCTTTATGGTATCGAACGAAAGACTTCCAAAAGCTTGTAGCATACGTGCATGTAAGGACCTAAATTCGCCGTGATTGGCTGTCCATCACCACGTGACGTGACGGGGAGAATTTCTGAAGATACTCGCAGTCACACAACACAAGTGTAGTTGTTTTTTTTCTCAAAACGTTTCCGTTTTACAATGCCAGAGGTCTAAAGTATGGCTACACTTTATAAAAGTGGATGCCGGGTCAGCAAAAGTGCAACATATGCGATAAGAGTATTGCAACCAAAGCCGGCAATACCACCAATTTAATGAAGCATTTGTTTGGATGAATGTTTTGCCCTCCCTCCCTGTAAAGTTTGGTCTACTACTCCGTTGCGTATCTTGAAACACGCCCCCTGTCACGTCGTCTAAAAAACAGAGAGAGACAGATTTATCCGGTACAGCGAATTTCTCTGAGCAGCAGGCCACTGTATACGTTCACTTAAAACATAACCGACTGTTTACGAGAATACTTGCAGAGACAATTATTTTGATATAATTGTGTGTGTATGTGTTCATTCAGAAGTTACGATACGCGAAAGATGATTTCATTCTCTGTACGCGCATTGTCTGAAATGCTGCTCGCAGCGCGTGCTTTGAATGAGTGAGCGCAGAACACGCGCAAATTGTTTAAAACGCTTGAATCAGCAATATTTCGAAACAAGTGCAAACAGTCAGCTACGATCCGTTTCACCCCTTCAAGCAAGTGAACAACACGAATCAAGTTAGGAATTTTACATCACTATTCACGATAGCCCGTCGGACTGGAAAACACAATAGCGGCGGGACGTGGAGCCCTGCACCTCAGATCTATCCAGTTTGTGAAACACTGGTTTCGTTAAACAAAATAAATGATTATTTTAAAAGATTGACTCAAAAGAATCATCGGTTCACTAATCGGATCATGAACTTGTATTACCGAGTCAAAGATTATCTATTATTGAACATCTCAAATGAATAAAGACTTCAAGTTCATCTGTAAAGCACATAAAGCTATCGTTTGAGTTTATAAACTTCTATTTCATGCATGATTCGTATGGATCTGCTAACTGAATGCAAAGTGTGAGTTCTAGAAGAATGTTTGTGTCTTGATGAGCATGTATCACTCACTAGGAGTCGCTAAATGAACAGCTGCTGTTCTTTTTTTTTTTTTTTTTTTTTTTCCAACAGAGGATCAGTTGCCCTATTGGTTAAAATCCCCAAACCGTTTACTTAAATATTAAATTAATTAATTACATCAAAACAGGGGCGTTTGCGTTATGATGTGGTGGGCTGCTGTGGGCCAGAAAGTCCAGGGCAACTTTTTGGTCCCAGTCCGCCCCTGAATTGCACACCCCTATCCAAAAAGCACAACCAGTTGTATTAATAATGTTATCCTGAGTGTGAAGTGTTACCAGAATTTGTTTTAATTAAGGTGAAAAATAAAAGTTTTGTGTTTAATGTATTTGTGTTGATGTTGAAATGGATTTTAAAACAAATGGTATCGAAAAAAGTATCATTAGGAACCGGTATCGAAACTGAGGTATCGAAATTGGCACCGGATCGAAAGATTTTGAACAATACCCAGCCCTAATAATAGCTACAATTACATAAGAATATTTCTACTTCAATTCGCTTTTTTAAATATATAAATGGTGGCAGTAATAAAAAAAAAATATAAATTAAACATCGAAGTACAGTAAAAGTTATAATGAATATATTATATGGTGCATATATTCAGCAAAACATCTGATTAATGTGATCATGGTCAATGCATATGTTTTTTTGTGAGGTAACTGTGATGTTACGTGACCTTGTTTACAAGCAGTTATATTGACATCTTTGTGTGGTTGAAACACTGATTGAGCGATTACATGAGACAGGATACATATTGTAAAGTTGTACTCTTTCTTTTAACTTGCCTCTGATGTTTAGTCATGTTTATTTTGTGCTGAACTGGTATTAATGTGGAGGAGATAATCAATTCACGTGTGCTAGTGCTAGCGCTGCTGCTTCTGTTGAACTGAGATGCTACAGCAGCGATCTGTCACTCCACATTAAACGGCGCCAAAATGGCATGAATTATTTGAATGACAAATAATGACAGCGAATGACAAAATAAGTCCACATAACAGAACATAAACCTGACAATAAAATCGTTTGGCTATTGTTAGCCATAGTTAGTGCTGAATCTCGAATCTGATTGGACAAGAGACTTTTTCTGTTGATATTTCACCTGCGCATTCTGGACAGGCTGTCATTGAGATGCTGAAAGGTGGCAGCAAGAGACTGTTTTGAGTAAGTCTTTAAACCGTTCATTCAGCTACACATTCAAAATGCAGATTCATTCAAAGAGAGATGTAATGAAATGCGGTTGAAATCATTTTAACTTTGAGCGCCACTTTTAAAGGCTCAGCTGACCAGCAGAGCGTCGATGCTTAAACAGAGATTTCACTTTCCTTGGACATGACCACTTATTTTAACAAATATACATTACTTGGCCTAAAGGACAGATGCAGGTAATCACTTGCACTCAGTCAATCTCTCGCTCATTCGATGTCTGTTCAGGCTACAAAAAAAAAAAGCGCAAATATTGCGGTTGCTGCGTTCCTCTGCGGTTATGCTCATCAATAGTGCGGTATTGCGATGATGCTGTTATCGCGGCAGCCCTATTTGATATTGCTAATATTTTCAGGTTCTGGCTCCATTCTGGTATAAAACACCCACACCATCCGTATGATTCCCCAATGGATAAAATCTTGACGTTTTAACCGTGATATATATCTTTTTTTTACTCAAATACATTATGGAAGTGAAATTGTTTGCGAATGCATGTTGACTTCAAGTGGAAATGAAGCACTGGGAATCTGTTTTGGCCTAAGGTAGACCGCATGTGTTCAGTATAAACATCATTGTAATCTGTTTAGTAATATGACAGTAGCCTTTTATTTTTAATGTAATGTGAAAGTTCAGACAGAAGCACTGTTGAACTTTCTATAAATGTTTTTTATAACAAACGTCATAAGATGACTAACTAGTGATAGACTAATGATGAAATATATGGACTGACAGCTGAGTGGTTAAAGCCTCAAGCAAAGCACTTAACCCTAGATTACTCTAGGGTGACTGCAGTTGCTGTTAGTGTACTGTAAACCATGTACAAAAAGCCACTGAAAAGTGACAAGTAATGAATGTGGAGCTTACACGATTTTAAAAAGCAGTATACATTTTATGGTTTAAGAAAATTGTGATATATCTCAAAAACACCTGTCATTTCAAGTCTTACTAATCGGTATCTTATTAAGCTGTCTATTTCTATTGCTGTTATATGGAATTGTTTACTGTGATGTCAGGTTTTATGCACTTATTGCCGTAAACAGCCATGTTATAAATGGTCATATTGCATTGCATTTGGCCCACACTCAGCTGTTGTCCCTTTAAATAGGATTTTGCTATTCAGGAAGTACCATACCACTGAATTGCATTTAAGAGCAAGCAAAAGCCTATATACAGTGCTGAATGCAGTGCCCAGTACAGGATTTCATTTTGTAATATGCCAGAGCGGTTTTTACCACCACACTTTTGTCATGGCCTAGTGGATTATTTTTGGTCCTACTGGCGGTTTTGTTGACAGTTTTGTCAGCCTGAATGACACCATTTTCATGAATTTGCTAAAAGTGCCTCAAGGGAAACTTTGCTTTGACAGGTGTGCTAGGTTTTAGCGCTTTTCGTAACCAAACTAATACATATTGTATTCAAATCAGTGTAAATCTTAAGGTATTGATGATCAGATGTGGCTGTGAAAGATAAATGAGGTAGTGAGCTGTAGAGGGGGAAGTGCCTGCTCTTGAAAGCGGTTGCATGATGCCACTTCTGCCAATCTACAGCCAATAGGCTTTTAAGTTACTCAGACATATATGCGCTAAGTGAGTAGTCTGACTCGGAGGCGAATGAATTGGACCCTGATGTTTGAATATGCAGGAAATGGGCTAGCTTTTAGAAGAAATGTGCTAGACTTTAATTGTAGTGGCAGATGCCTTTTGTCTCTACTTATAGTAATAATTTTTGCGAAGGCAGTGTCCTGAAATCACCATTGAAATGTCTGACAGGGAGTCACGCTCTGAATGTCTGTCAGTGACATGATTGTCCAAATATATTTTTGTATTTTTTTTTTACTGTTGTCTGTTTGTATTTCCCCTTGAAGGTCTCACCACACTTTCCTTAGCAAACACCACTAATTATGTAAATAGTCTATTTAACCTCTGGAATTCAAGATAATAGTCATTTTTAATGGAAATTGCTAGATAACCACATGTAGGTCTTACATACGGTTCTGTTTCCCAGTGTGCACTTCGTGGTGTCGAAGCTGGGTTGAGCAGTTTTATAAGGTTTTAGGGGCCAGACGGCCCTCTCAGGGCCTGCACATGTTCCTCACGCCTGTCTTTGAGCCACGTCCACAAACACCCCTCGTCATCTTCGCCTCCATTTTCATCCCCTTCTACAGTTTGAATATATGCAGAGAGAATATATCTCTGGACTGCGACTGAATTGTCATATTTTGCACCTTTTTTTTTTCTTGGTGTGATTTTATTATAGAGTTTGCACTGTTGCCACAACCATTTGACTAACTGATAACTGCTGGTCATATCTGTTGCATATGAGAAACATTAAAAGGCAAACAGGACAAATGTGGAATAAAACGTCGTAACACATTTGAACTGCACCATTTGGACCATCAGCTCAGGCCAGAAAACAGCGCAAGCTAAGAGCGAATGCATTTACTCGCTGACCGGTCTCACCAGTATTAAACAGCACTGTGAGATCCAGTAAAAAGCATTCGGGTTCACTGCAGACTTCTCCACAAACCGGTGATTTAAACCAGTTTAAAGCCAGATGAATCATCGCTGACATTCTCAAAAAACTGGCACGGAAAACACTGTGTCACAATAATCCAGAAGGCTTTTCAATTCACAAAACACTAGACTATAACACTAGACCATAGCCATGGAATTGTAGCAAAAATCATGGGATATTCATATCTAATTTTATAAAAAAATAAATAAGGTGGACGTATTAAGAGTAATGGAATGTACGTAGTTTTTGTTATTAAGCTGAAGTGGGTTTTGTGCATTTGTATTAACGGGTCAAAGATGAAAAAGGTTTCAAAACGGTAAAAGTTTAATACAGATTTTTTTTTAACTATACATTAGAATATGTCCTGTTTAATAGTGAAAATAGTGAAGTCAAAAAAAAAATAGTGAAAAAAATAGTTTAATTAGCAAAAAACAATGACATAATCATACAATTATTTTATGATTTACAGAAGACACCCATTAAAAAGCATACATTGTAACACTATTTCTTTACCAAAAAATCTTTTCTGGCATATTTAAAACTTATTTAGAATCATTAGATGGCATTAAAAGGATCACAGTGAAGACCCAACTACTAATAATTTGTTGTTTTACATCTTTAACAATCTTTGCCAGTATCCTTTAGACCATTATGTTTTACCCATTTAGAAACAAGTAAAAAATTTAATACAATTTAATATGATCACAATTTTGTTTTTAGAAATACCACGATTGTATCACGATTCTTTGTCATGTTGGTTTTACTATTCTGAGCATTATAGCCAAACTAATTTCCCTGTTATAAAGACAAAGCCTTTCACCGCTGAAGCTGAGATCGTTTGCCAGCTTCAGTAAAAGTTAACGTGCCTAGAGTTTTCGACTCGTACATTACACACAACATCCTGATGTCATGTGTCCTTACAGGACCTTTACAGGTTGTGTGTGAACGCACGCACATATTCTGGGTAATCACTGGCAGTGTGAAAGGAGCAAAATCTAGCGACCCAGGAACAATTGCCGGGACACATTACCCGTGTATTTTCCGGAATCGCAGTGTGAAAGGGGCTATAGTGTTTTATTTTTATGCCATCATATATTTATACATTTATATTTATTACAGAATTTAAAAAAATCACTCCAACGTTGTTGAATGTACGTTGAATGAGTTTCTTCTTCTGAACATATGCTATTTTTGAGAACGTGGAAAACCAAGCAGCTGCTGGTCCACAGTGACTTAGGCTACTATCAAATTCAATGTGGACCAGCAACTGTTTGGTTACCCAAATTCTTCAGCAAAAGAAAGAAATTAAGACAGGTTTGGGACAACATGTGAATGAGTAAATAATGACAGAAACAAATTTTTAGGGTGAACTATCCCTTTAATGACAGTCGGCTGCATGTTTAATACTGTCCCTTTAAGACCTGCACGCATCTAATATACAGACACGCACACTTTCATTTTAGACACAACCAACTAAGTCTATATGTAAACCTTGTTTTGTTGGTCTGGGTTTTGACACAATTTTCAAGGTTCGATTCTCATTCACAAGCTTTCGGTTCGATTTGATTCAATATAGATTATTTTGGATATATATTAGGTACAGTCATAGACTGTATAAAAACATGGACGTAGTGTCCTTGACGTCATCAGTAGACTCCTGAAGTATTTTTTTGAAGCCTTAAGTGTGCAGAGTGGGCCGTTGCCATCTTGGCAGCGCGTCACTGCGCAACTCTCTCGGACAATCAAAAATGGGCAAAAAGGCGGGAGCTACTTGCTGAAGCCACGCCCACC
>NC_081799.1:8867267-8877267 GCF_963082965.1 Carassius carassius
TCCAGCCAGGTGTCCACCTTCCTCATCTCCATCCTCCTCATCGTCTATGGCAGCTTCAGGTAAGCTCTCATCTCTTCCGCTGCAGACCTGGAACCAGCGCTGTATTGTCACAAAATCTTGTTTTTGTAGATCATGTGAGTCTTTTACATGTACAAACATAATCGTGGGATTCTCTTATTGTTCTGAGCATTGTTGAATTGAATTTCATAAAATATGTCGCTAAATATCTAGAGTTTTTTTAGCTGGCTGATGTTATTCGCTTGTGTTAAAATGTTAAGAATGCCTTCTAATTATAAACTAATCAGTAACGTTTAGTTTCCAAATTTATCTAGTCAAGCTACCATTACTGTCAACTCTGCATTACTAAGAGATCAGAAATATGCTAATATTTGTTTTCCAGCCTGCACTGCAAACTGTGCTGAAGATATGCATCACCAAAGTCAGCCAACACAAACCTGTTTCATATTTGAAACAATATTACGCATTAGAACACGATTCAAACTAGGAAGTTAATATTTCTGTTGAGATATTTATCTTGTTCAGGGAAAAAAGTGTAAATAATTAAAGTGTTTGATTTGTTCTGACCATAAAGAGCCGTTTAAAACCACGATTGATAGTATGATTTCAACAGATTCCACTTAGGAGCAAAAATCTGCCTTTAAACATTTGATTTATTGACTTACTCTTAAAAAAAAAAAAAAAAAAAAAAAAAGTTTTTTTTTTTTTCTACTTGCACTTAGAGATACAAATTCAATATATAGTGGAAAAAAATAATAGGTACTGGCTTAGGTCGGCAAAAAAGCATCTTTACTCTGGGTCTTGTACAAATATCTATTAACATGACTCAGTAGGCATTTCCCAGATGATATAGGCCTGTATTCATTTGTTGTGACAGAAAATTCATCTTTGAGGTGGAGAAGTGTAATTTGCAGCGTCATACATTTTGTGCATTTTGTAGTTGATCGTTTAACTAATGAAACATTGGTCTTTCCAAATTTAAAGTGGACAAAATCTAATACTCATGGAGTTTGAAAGTTAGATGTGCCTAAAACAGTACAGTCTATATTAAATAGACTGGCCATCCCAATCTTTTATTTGCTTTAAATTATATATGCTGTCTGTGACTTGTCAAAACCAATAATATCAAGCGTAAAACTCCTGCATCCTAGTTCTTCCTGCTGTTGGGGGCAGAGAAATCGAGGTTTGTGGGTAAACTCTGTCTGTCCACACAGGTCATTAAACATGGACTGTGAGAACCAGGAGAAGGACAAGGATGGAAACCCCACCAACACTGGCTCCTTCAACAATGCTAACTCTAACAACAGTGAGTCCTCAACTAACCTCTTCATTAATCACGCTAGAAACAGATGGAGATGTGCATTCTAGGTGCGTTAGTGCGCTCTTCTGTACAGAAGCTGAATTATCTCATGCATTTGCACAGGTATTCAGACCATAGACTCCACACAGGCGCTGTTTTTGCCCATTGGAGCCTCCGTGTCTCTGCTCGTCATGTTTTTCTTCTTCGACTCTGTTCAGGTGGTGTTCACCATATGCACTGCAGGTACGTGCTGCACACAAACACAGCAGTGACCTTGCACCGCTCCTTTCTCACACACTGACCTAGTTCATACGCCGCAGCGTGTCACTGCACTGTGATCTGCTCGAGTAATATTTATGTAATTCTTTGTGTTTGTTTTGTTCTGTTTTCGCAGTTCTAGCTACCATCGCATTTGCATTTCTCCTGCTGCCGATGTGCCAGTATCTGACCAGGCCCTGCTCCCCACAGACCAAGTATGTAATGCTAACAGACTCGTCAGGGTGGTTTATGGTTAACTGCAGCTACTTCAGTTCATATGTCAACAGTGTCTCATTGGGATTCAAATGATTCAGATCAAAATCTTATGACATTCACTTAGGAAACCTTAACTGTGCCCCTCAGTAGCATGTGTATATGAAGTCTTATGATGAATAGCTGATGCCAACATTTTAGTATTACATGGAATAAATAATTAAAATAATAATATAATTTTTTAATTACATTTAAAATAATAATTTAAAATGATGAAATAATAACGTGAATATAAATATAAAATTCTATTATTACTATTATTATATATTAGGGGTGTAACGGTAAGTGTATTCGTACCGGACCGTTTCGGTACAGGGCTTCCGGTACGGTGCAACGTGTTTCCAAACGAACATATTAAGTGACTGAAGTCTCCGCGTTCAGCGCAAATCCCGCCCTGCAGCTGATGCTAAGGCCGGTGACACACTGGCTGCGTGGTGTGAGTGTGGCGTTTCTGCTGCGTGTCAGTTGCGTGACGGCCGCTTCGCGTTTTCTGTGCCTTTAGACACCAGAATCGTGCCTGACGCGGCGCTGACGCGCTGCTGCTACTGTAGGTGACATAGAGGGAGACCGCTGAGGCGTGGACAGACCAGGATCTTGTCTTCACGACAACAATATCTATACTTCATGTTGAGCATAAATATAAAGCCTACTGATAAAGGACACCGTCAACAGTATTGACGGCAAAATAGACTATGTAAAAACAATTGTAATTCAAACGCAGCTCCCGTCGGCATTTAAACAGACCTTTGCTCTTAATTATGATCGGCCCAACGCAATAACGAAATCTGAGCAGGTCTAAAAACTGAAACTGTTGATGCTGCAACTTTACACTTTGGAAAAGTTATATATATTTTTAAAATATGAGCAGGCCTACAAGCTGGGATTGGTAATGCTGCACTGTAATCATAGTTATTTATTTATATTTTTCATTATATTTTATTATATGATATTGGTTTGAGACAGAGTATTTTATTTAGTGGAGAACTTAGCAGCAGAATTTTATTTCTTATTCTTTTTTTATTTTATATATATTTTATTAAAAAGTATTAAAAAAAAAAACAAATTGTAAACAATGTAATAAATTGTTTAAAAAAAAGTTTATAGTAATAAACAACCTGCAGTTTAATGTTTGCATTTCTTTCCCTTACTGTACCGAAAATGAACCGAACCGTGACTTTAAAACCGAGGTACATACCGAACCGTGATTTTTGCGTACCGTTACACCCCTATTATTAATGTCATTAATAGTTTGTCATTAATATATTATAAATATAGATATTAATATAAAGCATTTATTGATGACTATGATAAATTCTTATATTAAGTAACTTTTTTCATTATTTTCTTCTTTTATTTTCATTATTATATGGATACATTTCCTATTCCCAACTTATGACAGGTATACTTTTTTTTTTTTTTTTATAATAATAAAATGAATCTTTTAAAATAATATAATACTGCATATTTACAAATATCAATATTGTGATCCTGTTCCAGTAACAAATGTCAAAGTATGGACTATTATGGTTAAATAAAAAGCTCCTCTTTGACCACTTTTTTCATTTGTTAGGTTGGTCAGAAGTGAACACAATCACAATTTTTTGTTTTTTTGTTTGAATAGTGACCTAGAAATAGCAAAAATCTGAAATATTTGAAACATTTACATCCATATTTTAGATCATAAACTTTTTATTTCCATGTGTAAATGAAAAAAAGTGGTTTCAGACATATGGACCCCAGTTTATATAAAAATCTATTTGCATAGCTTTTTGGCTCAACCCAGGTTATTAACACTTAAAAGAGATTCGTTGGCTGAAGCTCAGAATCCTCCAAAATTGGCTTTTAAAGTAATCTTTTTGACACAGACAATGGACCTGTTTGTTGGCAGGGATTTTCCTCGCGGCTTCACTCAATCTCGCAATGTAATCTTGAATCGGTTCAGTTTGCTTTGGAACATTCCTCTTGTGTATTAATGGACAGCAGTGTTAAAGATCAGATGCTGGGGTGTGAAAAAGAGGGCCTGATGTCTCAGCCGAGTGACGCGTGTTTGCTAGTGTATTCAGCATGTGAGCCAGCGTGTCTCTTGTCTCCAGGATCTCTTTCGGCTGCTGTGGTCGCTTCACGTTGGCGGAGCTGCTGTCGTTTTCCCTCTCTGTCATGCTGGTTCTCATCTGGGTGCTGACGGGCCACTGGCTGCTCATGGACGGTGCGTCAGCATGCTGTTACTCTGTGTTTATGTGTAGGAAGAGAATGTAAACACATCCTCTGCTTTACCTCATGTTGCGGTGGTATTTTTCTCTGAATCGTGTGTTTTAATCTCCTGCAGCTCTTGCCATGGGGCTCTGTGTGGCCATGATTGCATTTGTGCGACTGCCTAGTCTCAAGGTGTCGTGCCTGCTGCTGTCAGGCCTCCTCATCTATGATGTGTTCTGGGTAAGCAATTAATGCAGCAAGTCACACTGGTTCCTACGGATAGGCATCAAGTCTTCATATCACACCAAGTGTGAATTATTTGGCACAGTAACCATTTATACACAACCAGTCCTAAGGTTTAGACATGTTTGTATGGCCTCCATCTATTTACATTCTAAATGCATGCCATAATTTAAAATGTCTCAATCTACTGGTAAAAAGCCATACATATGTACATCATTTAGTTTGCTTTGGTTTTTTTTAGTTTTTTTTTAAGGTGTTTCTAATAATCAAATGCAATTTGTTTTTTTTTCCAATTAACTTTTTTTTTACTCTTGGTGTATGTCAAAAGTGTTAATTTCATTAACGAAAACTATGATGAAAAATGTTCGTTGACAAGCTTTTTTTTTTTCTTTTCCCATGACTAAAAACGAGATGACAATAAGGTCAATAGATGACTATAACTGTGACTGTATCAACATGCAATCATTTACAATAAAAGACAACACTAAAATGTATAAAAAAAAAAAAACCTATACCAAAATCTGTTTGTTTTCGATCGAATAGGAAAAATATTTAGACTGCTGAACATGCCTCTACTACACAAGCTTTCGTGTTTGCGGTTGCCAGATATCAGAGTTCAAATCCCCAAATCAGAGTTATTCTGTTTAAAGTATACATTTTCTGGTGGTTGTTGATTAAATACACTTACTCAACTGCTATTTTTTTAATAGAGAAACATTATTACAATTTGGAATTATTGGAATTACTATTAGGAATTAACTATTAGGATAACTGTTATAATGATTTTTGGTTGTTTTTACCAGTTTTAATAATTTAGACTGTGAGAGTGCATGTCTAAGTTTTTGATGTTAATTTATTAATTTATTATAGTAAATAGCCTCTAATAAATCAGAACAATAGATGAGGTCAAGTAAACATCTGTGAATGTGCAATACCTGGAATGTAAAAATAAATCTCGCAAATAACAACAATAATTGCAATTATAATTGAGCAAAAATAATTTCTCAGTTTAATCATAAAACTAGACTAAAATGCTCAGACATTAGGTTGACTAAAACTTGACCAAACAAAACAGGACAAGGTTGACAGAATATGATGACTAAAAAGTACATTTGACACAGGACTAAGACTAATTCAAAATACTAAATTAAAAATGGGTGACCAAATGAAAACTGTCATTATACAGAAGAGCACTAATTCACTACTACCGTCACTACTTAAGCTTTATAGCAACTTTATGTGCTTGAAATTAGTTTTGTAAACATAATTTGGGCTTATATATATATATATATATATATACCACTGCTATAAAAAAAATAGAAATTATTAAGGTCTTAATTTAAGCCATATTGCAATTTATTTTAGTTTGATTTCAATTAATCGTGCAGGCCATGCATCATTATAGTCTATATTGCTTGCTTTATAGGAATTCAAAGCTTTGCTCTGTAACAAGTTCTTCCTCGTCTTGACTTGTTCAGAAAACATCCTGCATTTTATTTTCACAATCAATTTTTTTTTGTCTCTCTCACATGTGAATAATTAAAGCAAGTCATGCACATTTATGATTTGTCATCATATACTGCCATGCCACTCCACCCAGCTGGTGCCATAAAACATGTAATTGCAGCTCATGAAATTGTTTCACAAGTATTCAAGTAATCCTAAAAAGGCTGTTTTCTTAATTGCTTGTGAGTAGTCTTTTAACAGGTGCTTTATTATGTAGACTAATGCACCTGGAGCAATCTGAGGTTAAATTTGAATTTGAATGCAAACCTGTAACCCTTTGGTTGCCAGTCCACTAGATCACATCAAATAATTTAATTGCAACTTTGAAACGTGTTCCCCATCCCACCCCCATGCTGACTGTCGAGACATTTTCGTCAGTGTCTCAAATCACTCCAAACACGCTTACACAAGCCTGACATCACTCTCTCTCAGCTCAGTCTTAAAACAGCAGGCAAGCTGGTCTGTCCTCTGACTCATCTCCCTCATCTCCTGCAGGTCTTCTTCTCCGCCTACATCTTCAACAGCAACGTGATGGTGAAGGTGGCCACGCAGCCCGCCGACAACCCCCTCGATGTGCTCTCACGCAAGCTGCACCTTGGCCCCGGCATGGGACGGGATGTCCCCCGCCTCTCCCTGCCAGGAAAGCTGGTGTTCCCGAGCTCCAGCGGCAGCCACTTCTCTATGCTGGGCATCGGTGATATCGTCATGCCGGGCCTGCTGCTATGTTTTGTTCTCCGATATGACAACTATAAGAAACAGGCCAATGGAGAAGTGCCCGGTCCTGTCAACATGTCCGGCCGCATGCAGCGGGTTTCCTACTTCCACTGCACCCTCATTGGTTACTTTGTTGGTGCGTTTCGCAACAGGATCTTCCTAACAAACTGTTTGATCTTTTGATCTCTTGAAATTCTTCCTCTGTCTATCATTATTTAAATCTGTCATTTCATCTATGTAATACTCTGTCAGTCTGTATTAGTGGTCGACCGATATATCGGCTGATATTTGTCATTTTTTCAAATATCGGCATCGGACGATACGTTTTTCTGCTTGCTCGATGTGTTCGAGACGCGCCAGACTTTTTTGACAACGCTGAGAGCAGCAGTGCCTGAGTGCACACATTGCTCACACTCTTTCTTTTGTTTGTCGTCGTCGTTAACAGTTCTGTCTAACACTGATAGAAGTTTGCCTAATAATCAGAACGGTTAAACAAAGAAATTAATGTATACGGAAAGTATTATAACGATTGCTTTCATATTAGGCCTATTAATAATAGAAAGGCAAGCATTATAATACTTTCTCATTAGCCGTATAATTTATATAAATAATAATAATAATAATAAAAAAAATCATATCTGCTTTATATCGGCTATCGCCACCCCCCCCCCCAGCTTTCCAAGATATTGGTTATCGGCTGTCAAAAAACACATTGGTCGACCACTAGTCTGTATGTTGTTTCATCTATCCATCTATAGTTCAATCTATCATCTTTTGATCTGTTTTTCCATCTATCCATCTATTTGTTTCATATCTGTCTATTGTTTAGTCATATATCTATCATATTCATATGTTTTATAAATCATTTCTGGATCATATATTCATATGTCTGTCATTCTATATTATATAGTAGGCGCTTACACACTGCATATTTCTAACGTAGTTATAATAACTAGCCAGCATGGTGTAAATATTTTACATGGCTTTTTAAAAATGCTGTGTAGCAGGTGTTTCGTATGCGTTTGGCCAATCGGTGTACCCTTACGTCACTGGTAGTTCCTCTAAACAGTTCTAGACCCTTCTCTGAAGTAGGAGCTAAAGTATTTCCCCAAACAGAGTTCTTGGAACTAAATTCATTACTAGTCCCTGCAGTGCGAACTACTAGTCCCTGCAGTGCGAACACTAAAAGATGGGAACTTCAAGTTGTTCTAGGAATTATGAAAAGGTTTCCCCGGTGTGATTGTCTGTCTGTCTGTTGATTTGTCTGTTTTTCCAACTAATTGTCTGTCTATCGTCTCTCTTTCCAGCTCAGCTTCTTTCTGTCCGTCTATTTATCGTTCGGTAGTTCTATCGATCTCTCTTTGTTTCTATCTGTCATTGCATCAACCCTTTCTGTCCATCATCTTATTGTTCTGTTGTTCTGTCTGCTCTTCCATCTGTCCTTCATTCAGTCCTTCCATCGTTCTGTTACATCTATCCATCTAACTGTTGTTCTTTGTGTCTGTTGTTTCATATCTGTATCTATCTCTTCCTCTCTATTGTCTGTCCATCTATTAGCCTCTTTATCATTCTATCTGTTATTCCATTTGTCCTCCATTCTATCCATTTATTGTTCTGTCTGTCATTCCGCCTCTGTCTGTCCATCTATCTTTCGTGTTGTTCTGTGGGTCTGTCCATCATTTTTTCCATTATTCAGTTTACAGTTTTGTGTATCAGTCTGTCTACAAAAAAAAAACCAAGACCGGATGAGTGAGTGTTCAAGATTCATCATATTGATTCAAATGGTTTCAAAACTTGTATGGCTCATGACAAAAGGATATAGTTTCATAACTGACTTAGAACCATTTTTTGCTGGTGAAAATACTAGTGGCCTAAGACTTTTGCACAGTATTCAAAAAATAATGCTGTCTTCCCATCTCAGGTCTTCTGACTGCAACCGTGGCCTCCCGTATTCACCGCGCGGCCCAGCCTGCCCTCCTGTACCTGGTGCCCTTCACGCTGCTGCCTCTGCTCACCATGGCCTACCTGAAGGTGCGTCTGTTTGCACCAACGCCAGAATCCCCATGGGGGGCTAGGGCCTCATTTCTAGAAAATCTCATAACGGTGTCAACTTAATTTCATAGAAAATCGCCGTTTCGTCATTGCTCAGAAACAATGCAGACGACGACATCGAGTCGTTGTCAGGTTATTTGAGCAGGGTGTGTGCCGGATCCGTAACGCTGGGCTACATTATTTATGTGCTAGCGCACACACCTGTGTGCGTCTCTGCGGGTACTTCACATTCCTCTTATTGAAGCGTCAATAGTACTCCGGTTTCTTTTCACTGTGGCAGATGTTTTGTTTTGAATGTGTTGTAAGATTCTCATAAGTTCTGAGTGTGCCATCACGATAGCAACTGGCCTCTCTTTTCCATAGAAACCATCAATTGTAGAACATGTGGAAACGTTCATGCCAAGTCAAATGTATATGATGTTATTTTAATCGGTTTGCACATGCGCTGTGTCTTGAAGCACTTCCTTTTTTCTTTTTTTTTTGACAAGGTATGTTGTAGTACTTCTTAGATGTGAAAACCATCAACAAGATGTGTTTTCAAATGTTAAAAATATAACAGGGAAAAGAAACTAGGATTAGAAAATGAAATTCCAAATCCATATTCTGAAACTTGAAGCTCCCACTGTTTTTCCATGTAGGTGTGTGGTTTAAATTGTGTTGGCCTGTATTCTGGTTGGTATAGTTGTCAGTATTATGAAAGTATAAATTAGGTCTTTTGTTGTTGGTTGAGTTTGGTTGGTTTGATCGTGAGGGGTGTGACCTTTATGAATTGAACAGATGTAATCATAGATGACGTAAACACAGCCGCACGTTTTGCTGTTTTCATTAGAATGTCTGCACAATTTAACATGTTACATTGAAACTTTTATGACTGTTAATAACAATCTCAATGGCCGTGCCAACCTAGTAAAGAATGTGTGGCAAAATAAAGATTTGTGCTTGTTGGGAAATTGAAAGTGTGAATAGGCGTTAACAAGATGAGGATGTGATCATATCCGCACAGATCTACACAGGTTTGTGCTGTTTTATAGAAGAACAATATTGATGAATAAACACTTGTTTGCACAAGCCTCCTGTAATCATATTCGTATTTGTGAGCTCTGATATGCGTGTAGCTTAATGCTCTGCTAATGGGTCAAATTTATGTGCAGGAATGATGGACACTGGGACATTGTGTTATCACACGCGTCAGTCGAATCACATAGACTGCATATTTAAACCATGCACTTTATTCATCTTATCAAACACGTTTCAGACCAGATATAGATATATTATATACTATATATTTCGAAAGAAGATAAAATAAAAAAGTAGTTTTATTCTATTTGTACTTAAAATATCATTTTTGATAAATTTTCATTTCATAAATCTATTTAGTTTTATTCAAATAAATTGTGTGCATCAAAACTAATATTACTATTATAACTACTACTACTATTACTA